>NW_026600433.1:92500-105000 GCF_029448725.1 Salvelinus fontinalis | reverse complement strand
AGGGTCCAAAATGTGCCATGGGATAATGGAAAAGACAATAATTGACCTGCATCTTGGGCTCGTTGGACACATTTTCTAGAAGCCTGGTCTGAAAAGCACTATAGTTGGGCTAGTGGGGATGCTATTTCCATCCCTGTCTGGTGACCATACAGGGTTACAGTTGACTGTAGGTTTAATCTGTGTTCAACAGGGTTGAGAAACTATATCATGACGTGCTATTCCTTCTAATTATCTTTATATTCTACCTCTGTTTCTCTCTCTCTCTCTCTCCCCTCTCTCTCTCTTCTCTCTCTCTCTCCCATCTCTATCTGTCTCTCTTTCTTTCCCCCTCTCTCCCCTCTCTCTCTCTCTCTCTCTCTCCCTCTCTCTCTCTCTCTCTCTCTCTCCCATCTCTATCTGTCTCTCTTTCTTACTCCCCTCTTTCAATTCAATTCAATTCAATTCAATTGACTTTATTGACATGGTAGGTTCGTTATTACTTACATTGTCAAAGTATACATATCGAAAAATAAAAATCAAATATATATGTATATATATACAAAATATATATATATTTATATATAAATAAATGGTGGGACCAACAGCAATAATAACAGTAGTAGTGGACATGGGATTACCATTAACAACAACAACAATATTAATCAGAACAACAATAAATTAAAGCAACAGTAGTAGACCAGTGTCAATATGACTTGAGAAGACATATGACCTGGTATGAAAGACAAAACAAAACTAAGCTAAATGGGAAATATTATCAATATTACTCTTTCTCTCTCCAGAGGAAATGTTTGCTCCTGGGAGGTAACCTGGCATCAGTGCACAGCCTTGCCCAGTATCATTTCCTTCAGTCTGTCATCAAGAAGAGTACCAAGAAATTAAAGCGCACCTGGATTGGAGCCAACGATGCCATCAAGGTCAGAAGCACCGTCTGTTGAACACTCCTGAAACATATAGGATGCAATAATTCTTGAACCTATGAAGGTCTGGTGGTGCCTTAACCCACAGATCAGTTTGTTTTCCAAGCTTGTTATCTAATATTACAAACACTGTCTAGCGTCAAGCCATGGTTAAATCATGGTTAAATCATGGTCAAGCCATGGTTAAATCATGCTTATCTCATAGATGGTCAGTCCTAGTATCCATAACTCTGTCTAGGAATCTGAGTGGTTACATTTCTCCAGGCCCATCCCTCAGCTGTTTAAATTCCCAGATTTCCTCTTTAAAGACAGTAACTACAGGGTGTATATACAGTGTTTACTGTCTGCTGGTGATGCATCGTCATGTGTGCTCTGTAGGAGGGTCTTTGGCTGTGGAGCGACGGGTCCAGGTTTATCTACCAGAACTGGGCCCCGGGTCAACCCTCTAACTCCGACCACTTTGTTGTGAATGACAACTCGAACAGCCGGGAGCATTGTATGGAGATGAACTATGGAGGTACAATCCTGTCACCAGACTAGTCTCCTGATCATTACACATCAAACATTTGGATAGTAGTAAAATACATCTTAAAGGGAATTTGTTCCTTTTTTAGCTACAAATTTTTAAAGCAAAAATAATACCCACCTTTCTGTGTTTCTCTCTTTCCCAGCTTCCCGCGGTCAGAATGATTCCCCCTGCTGGTACAAACGTCCCTTCCTGTGTTCCAGAAAGCGCTGAGGTCCACATTTTGGGAGAGACAACATTGGAGAAGCTCTCTGGCATTTGAGATTGTTTTAAATAAATGCACCGTCTGCAATGTTAACTTTTTGTTCAGTGGTCATTCATACAAAACACCTGCTGGATCCAACTGTGAAACTCTGCAGTGCGAAGTACGAAATAACATCTTTGGTATATGAAATGTTAAACAGTTGCTTCTCACTTTGTAATACGTTTGATTGTCGTCAACATTTTCTACATTTTCATAGTCAAACCAGAGATGAACAATTGATGTAAATCACCACCATCATCATCATCACCATCACTACCTTCTTCATGTTTAAAGTTCAATGAGGGGATGAAAAAATATTGATTCATGATGTTTTCAAATTGCTTACACACATTTCTTACACCTGTAAAATCGTCTCCGATATCCTCAAGGTTATAGGATGTAAGGTCTCAGGTAAGGGGTCAGGGTCAGGGTTAAAGGTGACTGTACTGTAGTCCACTCCAGCCAAACTAGAGGTTAGATTTAGAATGGGGTCAGGATTAACGGTTTAATGTACGGAACATTAGTGGTTCTATGAGCAAATACTGCCACCTGGTGGTCATTCAGCAGTACTGAAAACACACACGCACACACAAACACACACACACACACACACACACACACACACACACACACACACACACACACACACACACACACACACACACACTGTTGCTTCAACAACATCAGTAAAATAGTATGTATTAGAATGAATGCAGCCTAGTCTATTATTATTATATATTATTATATTATTATATATTATTATATTACAGCCAACTCAGAGAGTCTGTAGTAGATTAGCGAACTGGGTTTCCTTTCTCCTCTAACATTAGTAAAGTTGTATGTATTAGAATGAATGAAGAGAACTTTATATTTCAGTTGCAGCCTCGTCTATTATTATATTATTATATTACAGCCAACTCAGAGAGTCTGTAGTAGATTAGCCGACTGGGTTTCCTTTCTCGTCCTGGAAACTAATTGTAGAAATACAGCTGATAGAACTGCACAGCTACGCTGTTGATTAAATGATAAAACTGCACAGCTAATAAACAAAGTAGCTATACCGTTTTATCAACTAATCAACATCGTATTTATACAGTTTTATCAACTAATCAACAACGTACACTTCCGTTCAAAAGATTGGGGTCCCTTTGAAATGTCCTTGTTTTAAAAAAAAGAAAAGCAATTTTTTTCGTCCATAAAAAAAAAACATCGAATTGATCAGAAAGTGTAGACATTGTTAATGGAGTCGCCTCTCCACTGTTGACGTTGAGACTGGTGTTTTGCGGGTACTATTTAATGAAGCTGCCAGATGAGGACTTGTGAGTCGTCTGTTTTGAAAAAGTAGACACTCTAATGTACTTGTCCTCTTGCTCAGTTGTGCACCGGGGCCTCCCACTCCTCTTTCTATTCTGGTTAGAGCCAGTTTGCGCTGTTCTGTGAAGGGGAGTAGTACACAGCGATGCACGAGATCTTAAGTTTCTTGGCAATTTCTGGCATGGAATAGCCGTCATTTCTCAGAACAAGAATAGACTGACGAGTTTCAGAAGAGAAGGTCTTGTTTCTGGCCATTTTGAGCCTGTAATCAATTCCACAAATGCTGATGCTCCAGATACCCAACTCGTCTAAAAAAGGCCAAATGCATTGCTTCTTTAATCAGAACAACAGTTTTCAGCTGTGCTAACATAATTGCAAAAAGGGCTTTCTAATGATCAATTATCCTTTTAAAATGATAAACTTGGATTAGCTAACACAACGTGCCATTGGAACACAGGAGTGATGGTTGCTGATAATGGGCCTCTGTACGCCTATGTAGATATTCCATAAAAAATCTGCCGTTTCCAGCTTCAATGACGTTGAGACAATAGTCATTTACAACATTAACAATGTCTACACTCTATTTCTGAACAATTTGATGTTATTTTAATGGACAATTTTTTTTGCTTTTCTTTCAAAAACAAGGACATTTCTAGATTGACTCCGCCAATCTACCCGTGTGCCCCCCCCTCCACAAAGTCAACCTCCCACAAAGACAGGTGGGAAAAAGGGCTACCTAAGTATGGTTCTCAATCAGAGACAACGATAGACTGCTGTCCCTGATTGAGAACCATACCCGGCCAAAACATAGAAATACAAATAATAGAACGAAAGAACATAGAATACCCACCCCAAATCACACCCTGACCAAATAGAGACATACAAAGGAACTCTAAGGTCAGGGCGTGACATTGTGTTCACTTCAATTACTAGTACAGGACAGTATGTGTAGTTGTACTAGTAGCTTGGGGCTGTGAGAGTAGTTGTATCAGTAGTATAGGGCTGTGTGTGTAGTGGTATTAGTAGAATGGGGATGTATGTGTAGTTACTTGTATTAGTTGTATAGGGCTGTGTGTGTAGCTGTATAAGTAGTATGGGGCGGTTTGTGTAGTTGTATCAGTAGTATAGGGCTGTGTGTGTAGTTGTATTAGTAGTTTAGGGCTGTGTGTCTAGTTGTGTTATTAGTTTTGGGCTGTGTGTGTAGTTGTAGTAGTAGTATAGGGCTGTGTGTGTAGTTGTAGTAGTAGTATAGGGCTGTGTGTGTGTAGTTATATTAGTAGTATAGGGCTGTGTGTGTAGTTGTATAAGTAGTATGGGGCGGTATGTGTAGTTGTATCAGTAGTATAGGGCTGTGTGTGTAGTTGTATTAGTAGTATGGGGCTGTGGGTGTAGTTGTATTAGTAGTATAGGGCTGTGTGTAGTTGTATTAGTAGTAGAGGGCTGTGTGTGTAGTTGTATTAGTAGTATGGGGCTGTGTGTGTAGTTGTATTAGTAGTATAGGGCTGTGTGTGTAGTTGTTTTATTAGTAGAGGGCTGTGTGTGTAGTTGTATTAGTAGTAGGACTGTGTGTGTAGTTGTATTAGTAGTATAGGGCTGTGTGTGTAGTTGTATTAGTAGTATAGGGCTGTGTGTGTAGTTGTATTAGTAGTATAGGGCTGTGTGTGTAGTTGTTTTATTAGTAGAGGGCTGTGTGTAGTTGTATTAGTAGTATAGGGCTGTGTGTGTACTTGTATTAATAGTATAGGGCTGTGTGTAGTTGTATTAGTAGTATGGGGCTGTGTGTAGTTGTATTAGTAGTATAGGGCTGTGTGTGTAGTTGTATTAGTAGTAGGACTGTGTGTGTAGTTGTATTAGTAGTATAGGTCTGTCTAAGTATATTTATTAGTAGTATGGGGCTGTCTGTGTAGTTGTATTAGTAGTATATGGCTGTGTGTGTAGTTGTATTAGTAGTAGGGTTGTGTGTGTAGTTGTATTAGTAGTATAGGGTTGTGTGTGTAGTTGTATTAGTATAGGGCTGTATGTGTAGTTGTATTATTAGTAGTGTAATTGTGTCACCTTAACAAAAATGCTGTGCTTGTCCTCTCTAACTCTATCTAGGTTACGATGAGTAAACAATCCCAATTGTTTCAGAATGTTTGATGTGTTTTGTTGTTAGGTTTGTTGTTGTCAGGTCGTCGTCAAGGCTGGAACATCGGGTCTTGTGCTCCAAAGGAATGGAGACCACAGAACCAAAACAATGAGGTCCTTGATCCCATAGCAGTTAGATTTCCCTCTTCAGGCTTGACTTTGAAATGATTGAACATGTCTGGTGTAATATGACATTTGATTGCATTCAGTTCTTATGAACTGCAATACACTCACTGAACATCTGGGCCCTTATTCTCAAAGTGTCTCAGAGTAGAAGATCTGGGCCCTTATTCACAAAGAGTCTCAGAGTAGAAGATCTGGGCCCTTATTCACAAACAGTCTCAGAGTAGGTGATCTGGGCCCTTATTCACACAACAACATATTGGTTTAAGGTGATCATGCTGAATAACAGATGGGTTACAGGTGATCATGGTGGATAACGGATGGGTTACAGGTGATCATGCTGAATAACAGATGGGTTACAGGTGATCATGCTGAATAACAGATGGGTTACAGGTGATCATGGCGAATAACAGATGGGTTACATGTGATCTTGCTGAATAACAGATGGGTTACAGGTGATCATGGTGAATAACAGATGGGTTACATGTGATCTTGCTGAATAACAGATGGGTTACAGGTGAACATGGTGAATAACAGATGGGTTACAGGTGATCATGCTGAATAACAGATGGGTTACAGGTGATCATGCTGAATAACAGATGGGTTACAGGTGATCATAGTAAATAGCAGATGGGCGACAGGTGATCATGGTGAATAACAGATGGGTTACAGGTGATAATGCTGAATAACAGATGTGTTACAGGTGATCATGCTGAATAACAGATGGGTTACAGGTGATCATAGTGAATAGCAGATGGGCTACAGGTGA
Source organism: Salvelinus fontinalis (assembly GCF_029448725.1). Lineage (NCBI taxonomy): Eukaryota > Metazoa > Chordata > Actinopteri > Salmoniformes > Salmonidae > Salvelinus > Salvelinus fontinalis. The sequence continues at coordinate 98,980 of NW_026600433.1, read as the reverse complement.
TCATGGTGAATAACAGATGGGTTACAGGTGATCATGCTGGGTAACAGATGGGTTACAGGTGATCATGGTGAATAACAGATGGGTTACAGGTGATCATGGTGAATAACAGATGGGTTACAGGTGATCATGCTGAATAACAGATGGGTTACAGGTGATCATAGTGAATAGCAGATGGGCTACAGGTGATCATGGTGAATAACATATGGGTTTACAGGTGATCATGGTGAATAACAGATGGGTTACTGGTGATCATGCTGAATAACAGATCGGATATGGGCAACAGGTGATCATGGTGAATAACAGATGGGTTACAGGTGATAATGCTGAATAACAGATGGGTTACAGGTGATCATGCTGAATAACAAATGGGTTACAGGTGATCATAGTGAATATCAGATGGGCTACAGGTGATCATGGTGAATAACAGATGGGTTACAGGTGATCATGCTGGGTAACAGATGGGTTACAGGTGATCATGGTGAATAACAGATGGGTTACAGGTGATCATGGTGGATAACAGATGGGTTACAGGTGATCATGCTGAATAACAGATGGGTTACAGGTGATCATGCTGAATAACAGATGGGTTACAGGTGATCATGGCGAATAACAGATGGGTTACATGTGATCTTGCTGAATAACAGATGGGTTACAGGTGATCATGCTGAATAACAGATGGGTTACACGTGATCTTGCTGAATAACAGATGGGTTACAGGTGAACATGGTGAATAACAGATGGGTTACAGGTGATCATGCTGAATAACAGATGGGTTACAGGTGATCATGCTGAATAACAGATGGGTTACAGGTGATCATAGTAAATAGCAGATGGGCTACAGGTGATCATGATGAATAACAGATGGGTTACAGGTGATAATGCTGAATAACAGATGTGTTACAGGTGATCATGCTGAATAACAGATGGGTTACAGGTGATCATAGTGAATAGCAGATGGGCTACAGGTGATCATGGTGAATAACAGATGGGTTACAGGTGATCATGCTGGGTAACAGATGGGTTACAGGTGATCATGGTGAATAACAGATGGGTTACAGGTGATCATGATGAATAACAGATGGGTTACAGGTGATCATGCTGAATAACAGATGGGTTACAGGTGATCATAGTGAATAGCAGATGGGCTACAGGTGATCATGGTGAATAACATATGGGTTTACAGGTGATCATGGTGAATAACAGATGGGTTACAGGTGATCATGCTGAATAACAGATCGGATATGGGCAACAGGTGATCATGGTGAATAACAGATGGGTTACAGGTGATAAATCTGAATAACAGATGGGTTACAGGTGATCATGCTGAATAACAGATGGGTTACAGGTGATCATAGTGAATATCAGATGGGCTACAGGTGATCATGGTGAATAACAGATGGGTTACAGGTGATCATGCTGGTTAACAGATGGGTTACAGGTGATCATGGTGAATAACAGATGGGTTACAGGTGATCATGGTGAATAACAGATGGGTTACAGGTGATCATGGTGAATAACAGATGGGTTACAGGTGATCATGCTGAATAACAGATGGGTTACAGGTGATCATAGTGAATAGCAGATGGGCTACAGGTGATCATGGTGAATAACATATGGGTTACAGGTGATCATGGTGAATAACAGATGGGTTACAGGTGATCATGCTGAATAACAGATGTGTTACAGGTGATCATGCTGAATAACAGATGGGTTACAGGTGATCATGGTGAATAACAGACGGGTTACAGGTGATCATGGTGAATAACAGATGGGTTACAGGTGATCATGGTGAATAACAGATTGGTTACAGGTGATCATGCTGAATAACAGATGGGTTACAGGTGATCATGGTGAATAACAGATGGGTTACAGGTGATCATGGTGAATAACAGATTGGTTACAGGTGATCATGCTGAATAACAGATGGGTTACAGGTGATCATGGTGAATAACAGATGGGTTACAGGTGATCATGGTGGATAACAGATGGGTTACAGGTGTTCATGCTGAATAACAGATGGGTTACAGGTGATCATGCTGAATAACAGATGGGTTACAGGTGATCATGCTGAATAACAGATGGGTTACAGGTGATCATGCTGAATAACAGATGGGTTACAGGTGATCATGGTGGATAACTGATGGGTTACAGGTGATCATGCTGAATAACAGATGGGTTACAGGTGATCATGCTGAATAACAGATGGGTTACAGGTGATCATAGTGAATAGCAGATGGGCTACAGGTATTCATGGTAAATAACATATGGGTTTACAGGTGATCATGGTGAATAACAGATGGGTTACAGGTGATCATGGTGAATAACAGATCGGATATGGGCAACAGGTGATCATGGTGAATAACAGATGGGTTACAGGTGATAATGCTGAATAACAGATGGGTTACAGGTGATCATGCTGAATAACAGATGGGTTACAGGTGATCATGGTGAATAACAGATGGGTTACAGGTGATCATGGTGAATAACAGATTGGTTACAGGTGATCATGCTGAATAACAGATGGGTTACAGGTGATCATGGTGAATAACAGATGGGTTACAGGTGATCATGCTGAATAACAAATGGGTTACAGGTGATCATGCTGAATAACAGATGGGTTACAGGTGATCATGCTGAATAACAGATGGGTTACAGGTGATCATGCTGAATAACAGATGGGTTACAGGTGATCATGGTGAATAACAGACGGGTTACAGGTGATCATGGTGAATAACAGATGGGTTACAGGTGATCATGCTGAATAACAGATCGGATATGGGCAACAGGTGATCATGCTGAATAACAGATGGGTTACAGGTGATCATGCTGAATAACAGATGGGTTACAGGTGATCATGCTGAATAACATATGGGTTACAGGTGATCATGCTGAATAACAGATGGTTACAGGTGATCATGGTGGATAACAGATGGGTTACAGGTGATCATGCTGAATAACAGATGGGTTACAGGTGATCATGCTGAATAACAGATGGGTTACAGGTGATCATGGTGGATAACAGATGGGTTACAGGTGATCATGCTGAATAACAGATGGGTTACAGGTGATCATGCTGAATAACAGATGGGTTACAGGTGATCATGGCGAATAACAGATGGGTTACATGTGATCATGCTGAATAACAGATGGGTTACAGGTGATCATGGTGAATAACAGATGGGTTACATGTGATCTTGCTGAATAACAGATGGGTTACAGGTGATCATGGTGAATAACAGATGGGTTACAGGTGATCATGCTGAATAACAGATGGGTTACAGGTGATCATGCTGAATAACAGATGGGTTACAGGTGATCATAGTAAATAGCAGATGGGCTACAGGTGATCATGGTGAATAACAGATGGGTTACAGGTGATAATGCTGAATAACAGATGTGTTACAGGTGATCATGCTGAATAACAGATGGGTTACAGGTGATCATAGTGAATAGCAGATGGGCTACAGTTGATCATGGTGAATAACAGATGGGTTACAGGTGATCATGCTGGGTAACAGATGGGTTACAGGTGATCATGGTGAATAAGAGATGGGTTACAGGTGATCATGGTGAATAACATTTGGGTTTACAGGTGATCATGGTGAATAACATATGGGTTACAGGTGATCATGCTGAATAACAGATCGGATATGGGCAACAGGTGATCATGGTGAATAACAGATGGGTTACAGGTGATAATGCTGAATAACAGATGGGTTACAGGTGATCATGCTGAATAACAGATGGGTTACAGGTGATCATGCTGAATAACAGATGGGTTACAGGTGATCATAGTGAATATCAGATGGGCTACAGGTGATCATGGTGAATAACAGATGGGTTACAGGTGATCATGCTGAGTAACAGATGGGTCACAGGTGATCATGGTGAATAACAGATGGGTTACAGGTGATCATGGTGAATAACAGATGGGTTACAGGTGATCATGCTGAATAACAGATGGGTTACAGGTGATCATAGTGAATAGCAGATGGGCTACAGGTGATCATGGTGAATAACATATGGGTTACAGGTGATCATGGTGAATAACAGATGGTTTACAGATGATCATGCTGAATAACAGATCGGATATGGGCAACAGGTGATCATGCTGAATAACAGATGGGTTACAGGTGATCATGGTGAATAACAGATTGGTTACAGGTGATCATGCTGAATAACAGATGGGTTACAGGTGATCATGGTGAATAACAGATGGGTTACAGGTGATCATGGTGAATAACAGATTGGTTACAGGTGATCATGCTGAATAACAGATGGGTTACAGGTGATCATGGTGAATAACAGATGGGTTACAGGTGATCATGGTGAATAACAGATTGGTTACAGGTGATCATGCTGAATAACAGATGGGTTACAGGTGATCATGCTGAATAACAGATGGGTTACAGGTGATCATGCTGAATAACAGATGGGTTACAGGTGATCATGCTGAATAACAGACGGGTTACAGGTGATCATGGTGAACAACAGATGGGTTACAGGTGATCATGGTGAATAACAGATCGGATATGGGCAACAGGTGATCATGCTGAATAACAGATGGGTTACAGGTGATCATGGTGAATAACAGATTGGTTACAGGTGATCATAGTAAATAGCAGATGGGCTACAGGTGATCATGGTGAATAACAGATGGGTTACAGGTGATCATGCTGAATAACAGATCGGATATGGGCAACAGGTGATCATGGTGAATAACAGATGGGTTACAGGTGATAATGCTGAATAACAGATGGGTTACAGGTGATCATGCTGAATAACAGATGGGTAACAGGTGATCATGCTGAATAACAGATGGGTTACAGGTGATCATAGTGAATATCAGATGGGCTACAGGTGATCATGGTGAATAACAGATGGGTTACAGGTGATCATGCTGGGTTACAGATGGGTCACAGGTGATCATGGTGAATAACAGATGGGTTACAGGTGATCATGGTGAATAACAGATGGGTTACAGGTGATCATGCTGAATAACAGATGGGTTACAGGTGATCATAGTGAATAGCAGATGGGCTACAGGTGATCATGGTGAATAACATATGGGTTACAGGTGATCATGGTGAATAACAGATGGTTTACAGATGATCATGCTGAATAACAGATCGGATATGGGCAACAGGTGATCATGTTGAATAACAGATGGGTTACAGGTGATCATGGTGAATAACAGATTGGTTACAGGTGATCATGCTGAATAACAGATGGGTTACAGGTGATCATGGTGAATAACAGATGGGTTACAGGTGATCATGGTGAATAACAGATTGGTTACAGGTGATCATGCTGAATAACAGATGGGTTACAGGTGATCATGGTGAATAACAGATGGGTTACAGGTGATCATGGTGAATAACAGATGGGTTACAGGTGATCATGCTGAATAACAGATGGGTTACAGGTGATCATGCTGAATAACAGATGGGTTACAGGTGATCATGCTGAATAACAGATGGGTTACAGGTGATCATGGTGAATAACAGACGGGTTACAGGTGATCATGGTGAATAACAGATGGGTTACAGGTGATCATGCTGAATAACAGATCGGATATGGGCAACAGGTGATCATGCTGAATAACAGATGGGTTACAGGTGATCATGGTGAATAACAGATTGGTTACAGGTGATCATGCTGAATAACAGATGGGTTACAGGTGATTATGGTGAATAACAGATGGGTTACAGGTGATCATGGTGAATAACAGATGGGCTACAGGTGATCATGGTGAATAACAGATGGGTTACAGGTGATCATGCTGAATAACAGATGGGTTACAGGTGATCATGGTGAATAACAGATGGGTTACAGGTGATCATGCTGAATAACAGATGGGTTACAGGTGATCATGCTGAATAACAGATGGGTTACAGGTGATCATGGCGAATAACAGATGGGTTACAGGTGATCATGCTGAATAACATATGGGTTACAGGTGATCATGGTGAATAACAGATGGGTTACAGGTGATCATGCTGAATAAAATATGGGTTACAGGTGAAGGGTATATTTAAATATATTTATATTAAATATATTTGTGGGTTGTAACTTTTAAATTGAGTTAATGATATTATATTATTGTCAGAATCATTTTTATTAATTTCATTTTGAGGGGGGCATGCCAAACGTAGTCCATAAATGGAATAGTGGCTTATAACGTTTAAATTGAGTTAAAGCAGGGTTTTGGTGATGACTTTTCTGAACTTATTAGACCAAAGGTTTAAAGTAATACAGAAAGTGCTTGTATTTCAGTTGAGTTTCAGATATATTGATAAAATTATCAGGAAAGTTCTGGAGATATTTACCATTCAAAATTCACCAGAAACACAGAAGCTATTTCTTCACAAAGTTGCTTGTAAAAAGTCAAAACAGAAAGCAGTGACCTTGTACCTCCAGTCTGGCGTCAATCACTATCAACGGATTGGAATTTAACCCATAACATTCTGATTCAAGTCT
>NW_026600433.1:45000-90000 GCF_029448725.1 Salvelinus fontinalis | reverse complement strand
TCGATGTTGACCACTCTTCTGCTTCTCAGCGCTGTCTTTGCTCTGGGAGATGCAAGGGGTAGCAGAGGTAGCAGAGGTATTCTGACCAAAGGTTTTGGTGACCTGTTCACACACATCAGATTTAATTTGATGTTATTGATGAGACCTTAACCCAACACTTAGTGACCTAGGTTTTGGTTTAACAGTCACTGGACCCCGAGCTCCTGGTTGGGGCTCCCGTCGCATTCGCTAAAATATAATTCTATTATACGTCTGTAAACGCTGCATGCATACTACACTGTTGACTAATTTGATTGTCTGGTGGGAACTAACCATTTCATAATGTTATTAAATGTGATCTTTCCCCCCTAATTCTATTATATGTCTGTTGTGGATTCATAGTTCTGAAACTGATCTAGGACTCTATTCAATCCGGTTCGTTCCGTTTGAAATTTAAAGGTTTAAAGGCTGATTGATCCCAAAGTCTTTTAAAAAACACGTGTCTCAATAGCTGGAACACACTTTTGACTCATTTGATTGTCTGGTGAATCGGTCATCTGAACAAACCATTTCATAATGTTATTTAACATGTGATCTCTCCACCCTACAGAGTGGCATCACAGACCCTGCCCACCTGGCTGGCCCAGATATGCGACACACTGCTATCACTACTTCCCCTTCCTGTCCACATGGCCAGAGGCAGAGGTACCTGGATGTCTGCTGTACATAATTGAGATTATCTGTGTGCATGATTTTAAGTATTGGTGGTTTAATGAGAGATCAGCAGCTGAGAAGTAGCAGTGATGGAATTGAAGGATCTTGGACACTGGCCAGCCGGGTTAGTAGACGGCAATTTCTACTAGCCAGGGTCCAAAATGTGCCACGGGATAATGGAAAAGACAATAATTGACCTGCATCTTATGCTAGTTGGACACATTTTCTAGAAGCCTGGTCTGAAAAGCACTATAGTTGGGGTAGTGGGGATGCTATTTCCATCTCTGTCTGGTGACCATACAGGGTTACAGTTGACTGTAGGTTTATTCTGTGTTCAACAGGGTTGAGAAACTATATCATGATGTGCTATTCCTTCTAATTATCTTTATATTCTACCTCTGTCTTTCCCTCTGATTGAGGTAGTATGTACATGTAGATATGGTTATGCATGTATGCATGTATGATGAACAGAGAGTAGCAGCAGCGTAAAAGAGGGGTTGGCGGGTGGTGGGACACAATTCAAATAGTCCAGGTAACCATTTGGTTACCTGTTCAGGAGTGTTATGGCTTATAAAGACTGTTTATATTCTACCTCTCTCTCTCTCTCTCTCTCTCTCTCCCATCTCTATCTGTCTCTCTTTCTTTCTCCCCTCTCTCCCCTCTCTCTCTCGATCTCTCTCTCTCTATCTCTCCCATCTCTATCTGTCTCTCTTTGTTTCTCCCCTCTTTCTCTCTCCAGAGGAAATGTTTGCATTTGGGAGGTAACCTGGCGTCAGTGCACAGCCTTCCCCAGTATCGTTTTCTTCAGTCTGTCATCAGGAAGAGTACCTGGAAATTCCAGCGCACCTGGATTGGAGCCAACGATGCCATCAAGGTCAGAAGCACCGTCTGTTCAACACTCCTGAAACATATAAGATGCATTGATTATTGATGAATAGAACCTATGAAGGCCTCGTGGTGTGTCCTATCTGGCCAACACCCAGTGAAATTGCAGAGCGCCAAATTAAAAAAACTCATTATAAAAATTAATAAAACATACAAGTGTTATACATCGTCTTAAAGATTAACTTCTTGTTAATCCAACCGCGGTATCAGATTTCTAAAAGGCTTTACGGCGAAGGTAAACCATGCGATTATCTGAGAACAGCGCCCAGCAGACAAATCATTACAAACAGTTACCAGCCAGTTTACAATTGGCTCATTCATCCCCCTCCTCTCCCCTGTAACTACTCCCCAGGTCGTTGCTGCAAATGAGAACGTGTTCTCAGTCAACTTACCTGGTAAAATAACGGTAAAATAAAAAAAATATATAAAAAAAGTAGAGTTACACAAGTCAGAAACAGAGATACAATGAATCCCTCACCTTTGATGATCTTCATATGGTTGCACTCACAAGACTCCCATTTACTCAATAAATATGTGTTTTGTTCGATAAAGTCACTCTTTATATCCAAAAAACCTCTGTTTTGTTCGCGCATTTTGTTCAGTAATCCACAGGCTCAAACGCATTCAAAACAGGCAGACGAAAAATCCGAAAAGTATCAGTAAAGGTTGTAGAAACATGTCAAACGATGTTTATAATCAATCCTCCTGTTGTTTTTAGTCATAATAATCAATAATATTTCAACCAGGCTTCGTCAATATAAAAGAAAAACAAGAAAGGCGGTCCGGAGCATGAGTACCTCTGCTGCCAATCAGACTGGTCTTACAAGCCCGAAACAATTTGTAAAGACTGTTGACATCTAGTGGAAGCCACAGGAAGTGCAATTTGAGTCCTAAGTCAATGGATACTGTAATGGCATTCAATAGAAGAAAAAAAAAATAGAAAGAAAATACCACTTCCTGATGGATTTTTCTCAGGTTTTTTGCCTGCCAAATCGGTTCTGTTATACTCACAGACATTATTTTAACAGTTTTGTAAACTTTAGAGTGTTTTCAGAGTGTTTTCTATTATATGCATATCCTAGCTTCTTGGCCTGAGTAGCAGGCAGTTTACCCTGTGCACGCCTTTCATCCGGAGGTGAAAATAGTGCCCCTTACCCTAATGAAGCCACAGACCAGTTGTTTTCCAAGCTTGTTATCTAATATTACAAACACTGTCTAGCGTCAAGCCATGGTTAAATCATGCTTATCTCATAGATGGTCAGTCCTGTCTGGCTTCAGGCCATGGTTAAATCATGCTTATCTCATAGATGGTCAGTCCTGTCTAGCTTCAGGCCATGGTTAAATCATGCTTATCTCATAGATGGTCAGTCCTGTCTAGCTTCAAGCCATGGTTAAATCATGCTTATCTCATGGATGGTCAGTCCTGTCTAGCGTCAAGCCATGGTTAAATCATGCTTATCTCATAGATGGTCAGTCCTGGTAGCCATAACTCTGTCTAGGAATCTGAGTGGTTACATTTCTCCAGAATCACTTCTCAGCTGTTTACCCAAACAGTGGTGGGGTGGCCATTCTTTTTATTTATTTGTCAAATCCCAGATTGCCTCTTTAAAGACGGTAACTACAGGGTGTATATATAGTGTTTACTGTCTGCTGGTGATGCATCGTCCTGTGTGCTCTGTAGGAGGGTCTTTGGCTGTGGAGCGACGGGTCCAGGTTTAACTACCAGAACTGGGGCCCGGGTCAACACTCTAACTATAACCATGGTGTTATTAGGGACAACACGAACGGCCAGAACCATTGTATGGAGATGAACTATGGAGGTACAATCCTGTCACCAGACTAGTAACCAGACTAGTCTCCTGATCATTATACATCAAACATTTGGATAGTAGTAAAATACATCTTAAAGGGAATTTGTTCCTTTCTTAGCTACATATTTATAAAACAAAAATAATACCCACCTTTCTGTGTTTCTCTCTTTCCCAGCTTCCCGCTGCCAGAATGATGCCCCCTGCTGGTTCACATTTCCCTTCCTGTGTTCCAGAAAGCGCTGAGGTCCACATTTTGGGAGAGACAACATTGGAGAAGCTCTCTGGCATTTGAGATTGTTTTAAATAAATGCACAGTCTGCAATGTTACTTTTTGTTCAGTGGTCATTTATACAAAACACCAGCTGGATCCAACTGTGAAACTCTGTAGTGTGAAGTACGAAATAACATCTTTGGTAAAAATAAATGAGTTGCTTCTCACTTTGTAATACGTTTGATTGTCGTCAACATTTTCTACATTTTCATAGTCAAACCAGAGATGAACAATTGATGTAAATCCCTGTCATCATCATCATCATCATCATCATCATCATCATCATCATCATCATCGTCACATCGATTAATTATGTTTTCAAATTGCTTACACACATTTCTTACACCTGTAAAATCGTCTCCGATATCCTCAAGGTTATAGGATGTAAGGTCTCAGGTAAGGGGTCAGGGTCAGGGTTAAAGGTGACTGTACTGTAGTCCACTCCAGCCAAACTAGAGGTTAGATTTAGAATGGGGTCAGGATTAACGGTTTAATGTACGGAACATTAGTGGTTCTATGAGCAAATACTGCCACCTGGTGGTCATTCAGCAGTACTGAAAACATTCAGTCCTAAAAACAGACCGCCACTGTTGCTTCTGTATGGTATTCAATGACAGGAGTGGTCTGCTATAGTTGACAGAAAGGAGGAGAGGAGAGGTAGGCAACATTAGTAAAGTAGTATGTATTAGAATGAATGAAGAGAACTTGATATTTCAGTTGCAGCCTCGTCTATTATTATATTATTAGTATTATTTATTATTATTATATTATTATTATATTATTAGTATTATTTATTATTATTATATTATTATTATTATATATTATTATTATTATTATTATATTAATATTATATTATTATGTATTATTATATTATTATATATTATGATATTATTATTATAAAATATTTTTATATATTATTATTATATTATTATTATATTATTATTATTATATATTATATTATTATATATTATTATATTATTATATTATTATTATATATTATTAAATCATTATTATTATTATATTATATATGATTATATGATTATATTATTATTAATATATTATATATTTTTTATATTATTATATATTATTATAATACATTATTATAATTATATATTATTATATTACTATATATTATTATATTACTATATAATATTATATTATTATTATATTATATATTATTATATATTATTATATTATTATTATATTATTATATATTATTATAATATTATTATAATATTATTATTATATTATTATATTACTATATATTATTATATTACTATATAATATTATGTTATTATTATATTATATATTATTATATATTATTATATTATTATATTATTATATATTATATATTATTATAATATTATTATTATATTATTATTATATTATTATTATATTATATATTATTATATTATTATTATATTATATATTATTATTATATTATATATTATTATTATATTATTATATATTATATATTATTATAATATTATTATTATATTATTATTATATTATTATTATATTATTATTATATTATTATTATATTATATATTATTATATTATTATTATATTATATATTATTATTATATTATATATTATTATTATATTATTATATATTATATATTATTATAATATTATTATTATATATTATTATATTATTATATATTATTATATTATTATTGTATTATAAATTATTATATATTATTATATTATCATTATTATATTATTATATATTATTATTATTATATATCATTATATTATTATATATTATTATATTACATCCAACTCAGAGAGTCTGTAGTAGATTGGGTTTCCTTTCTCTTCCTGGAAACTAATTATAGAAATACAGCTGATAGAACTGCACAGCTACACTGTTGATTAGTTGATGAAACTGTATAACTACGTTGTTGATAAGTTGATAAACTCTATAGCTACGCTGTTGATTAGCGATCTAATGAGCTGGTCCCATGTCTGTTTGGCTCCAGTGGGTGTAAAGAGTACCTCATTGTCATACTTGAGTAAAAGTAAATATACCTTAATAGAAAGTGACTCAATTAAAAGTGAAAGTCACCCAGTGAAATACTACTTGAGAAAAAGTCTTTAAAGTATTTGGTTTAAAATATACTTAAGCATCAACATTAAAACTAATTGCTAAAATACACCTAAGTATCAAAAGTAAATCATTTCAAATTCCTTATATGAAGCAAACCAGACGGCAACATTTTTTTTTAATTTTTATTACGAATAGCCAGGGGCACACTCCAACACTCAGACATCATTTACAAAGGAATCATTTGTGTTTAGTGAGTCTGCCAGACCAGAGGCAGTAGGGATGGCCAGGGATGTTCTCTGTTTAGTGAGTCCACCAGATCAGAGGCAGTGGGGATGGCCAGGGACGTTCTCTGTTTAGTGAGTCCACCAGATCAGAGGCAGTAGGGATGGCCAGGGATGTTCTCTGTTTAGTGAGTCCACCAGATCAGAGGCAGTAGGGATGGCCAGGGACGTTCTCTGGATAAGTGCGTGAATTGGACCATTTTTGGGTGTCAGGGAAAATGTATGGAGTAAAAGTAAAAAGAACAATATTTTCTTTAGGAATGTAGTGAAAGTAAAAGTTGTAAAAAAAATGTAAATAGTAAAGTACAGATACCCCCAAAAAACAACTTAAGTAGTACTTTAAAGTATTGTCACTTAAAGTACCTTTGCACCACTGTTTGTCTCCTACTGCGAATTGAGTCATTGTGTGGTGAGTTTGGATTCTGTCAGAAACTCAGAGATACAAGTTCCAAAGTCGGAAATAAGCAGTAGAACTTCATTTCGCAAGGTATTTTGTGTACAGATTTGAACGAGCTAGCATTATGGAGTGTGTGTGATCCCATTGCAGTCAGATTCCACTGTTACCTTGATCCCATGGCAGTCAGATTCCCCTGTTACCTTGATCCCATTGCAGTCAGATTCCCCTGATCTCATTGCAGTCAGATTCCACTGTTACCTTGATCCCATTGCAGTCAGATTCCCCTGATCTCATTGCAGTCAGATTCCCCTGTTACCTCGATCCCATTGCAGTCAGATTCCCCTGTTACCTTGATCCCATTGTAGTCAGATTCCCATGTTACCTTGATCCCATTTCAGTCAGATTCCCATGTTACCTTGATCCCATTGCAGTCAGATTCCCACTGTTACCTTGATCCCATTGCAGTCAGATTCCCCTGTTACCTTGATCCCATTGCAGTCAGATTCCCCTGATACCTTGATCCCATTGCAGTCAGATTCCCCTGTTACCTCGATCCCATTGCAGTCAGATTCCCCTGTTACCTTGATCCCATTGTAGTCAGATTCCCATGTTACCTTGATCCCATTTCAGTCAGATTCCCATGTTACCTTGATCCCATTGCAGTCAGATTCCCACTGTTACCTTGATCCCAGTGCAGTCAGATTCCCCTGTTACCTTGATCCCATTGCAGTCAGATTCCCCTGATACCTTGATCTCATTGCAGTCAGATTCCCCTGATCCCATTGCAGTCAGATTCCCCTGATACCTTGATCTCATTGCAGTCAGATTCCCCTGATCTCATTGCAGTCAGATTCCCCTGTTACCTTGATCCCATTGCAGTCAGATTCCCCTGATCCCATTGCAGTCAGATTCCCCTCATACCTTGATCTCATTGCAGTCAGATTCCCCTGATCCCATTGCAGTCAGATTCCCCTGTTACCTTGATCACATTCCAGTCAGATTCCCATGTTACCTTGATCCCTTTGCAGTCAGATTCCCCTGTTACCTTGATCCCATTGCTGTCAGATTCCCCTGATACCTTGATCTCATTGCAGTCAGATTCCCCTGATCTAATTGTAGTCAGATTCCCCTGATCCCATTGCAGTCAGAATCCCCTGATACCTTGATCTCATTGCAGTCAGATTCCCCTGATCCCATTGCAGTCAGATTCCCCTGTTCCCTTGATCACATTCCAGTCAGATTCCCATGTTACCTTGATCCCATTGCAGTCAGATTCCCCTGTTACCTTGATCCCATTGCTGTCAGATTCCCCTGATACCTTGATCTCATTGCAGTCAGATTCCCCTGATCTAATTGTAGTCAGATTCCCCTGTTACCTTGATCACATTCCAGTCAGATTCCCCTGTTACCTTGATCCCATTGCAGTCAGATTCCCCTGTTACCTTGATCCCATTGCAGTCAGATTCCCGTGTTACCTTGATCCCATTGCTGTCAGATTCCCCTGTTACCTTGATACCATTGCAGTCAGATTCCCCTGTTACCTTGATCCCATTGAGGTCAGATTGCCCTGTTACCTCGATCCCATTGCAGTCAGATTCCACTGATACCTTGATCCCATTGCAGTCAGATTCCCCTGATCTCATTGCAGTCAGATTCCACTGTTACCTTGATCTCATTGCAGTCAGATTCCCCTGTAACCTTGATCTCATTGCAGTCAGATTCCCCTGATCTCATTGCAGTCAGATTCCCCTGATCTCATTGCAGTCAGATTCCACTGTTACCTTGATCCCATTGCAGTCAGATTCCCCTATTACCTTGATCTCATTGCAGTCAGATTCCCCTGATCTCATTGCAGTCAGATTCCACTGTTACCTTGATCCCATTGCAGTCAGATTCCACTGTTACCTTGATCCCATTGCAGTCAGATTCCCCTGATCCCATTGCAGTCAGATTAACCTGTTACCTTGATCCCATTGCAGTCAGATTCCCCTGTTACCTTGATCCCATTGCAGTCAGATTCCCCTGATCCCATTGCAGTCAGATTCACCTGTTACCTTGATCCCATTGCAGTCAGTTTCCCCTGTTACCTTGATCCCATTGCAGTCAGATTCCCCTGTTACCTTGATCCCATTGCAGTCAGATTCACCTGTTACCTTGATCCCATTGCAGTCAGATTCCCCTGTTTCCTTGATCCCATTGCAGTCAGATTCCACTGTTACCGTGATCCCATTGCAGTCAGATTCCCCTGTTTCCTTGATCACATTGCAGTCAGATTCCCCTGTTACCTTGATCCCATTGCAGTCAGATTCCCCTGTTACCTTGATCCCATTGCTGTCAGATTCCCCTGATACCTTGATCTCATTGCAGTCAGATTCCCCTGATCTAATTGTAGTCAGATTCCCCTGTTACCTTGATCACATTCCAGTCAGATTCCCCTGTTACCTTGATCCCATTGCAGTCAGATTCCCCTGTTACCTTGATCCCATTGCAGTCAGATTCCCGTGTTACCTTGATCCCATTGCTGTCAGATTCCCCTGTTACCTTGATACCATTGCAGTCAGATTCCCCTGTTACCTTGATCCCATTGAGGTCAGATTGCCCTGTTACCTCGATCCCATTGCAGTCAGATTCCACTGATACCTTGATCCCATTGCAGTCAGATTCCCCTGATCTCATTGCAGTCAGATTCCACTGTTACCTTGATCTCATTGCAGTCAGATTCCCCTGTAACCTTGATCTCATTGCAGTCAGATTCCCCTGATCTCATTGCAGTCAGATTCCCCTGATCTCATTGCAGTCAGATTCCACTGTTACCTTGATCCCATTGCAGTCAGATTCCCCTATTACCTTGATCTCATTGCAGTCAGATTCCCCTGATCTCATTGCAGTCAGATTCCACTGTTACCTTGATCCCATTGCAGTCAGATTCCACTGTTACCTTGATCCCATTGCAGTCAGATTCCCCTGATCCCATTGCAGTCAGATTAACCTGTTACCTTGATCCCATTGCAGTCAGATTCCCCTGTTACCTTGATCCCATTGCAGTCAGATTCCCCTGATCCCATTGCAGTCAGATTCACCTGTTACCTTGATCCCATTGCAGTCAGTTTCCCCTGTTACCTTGATCCCATTGCAGTCAGATTCCCCTGTTACCTTGATCCCATTGCAGTCAGATTCACCTGTTACCTTGATCCCATTGCAGTCAGATTCCCCTGTTTCCTTGATCCCATTGCAGTCAGATTCCACTGTTACCGTGATCCCATTGCAGTCAGATTCCCCTGTTTCCTTGATCACATTGCAGTCAGATTCCCCTGTTACCTTGATCCCATTGCAGTCAGATTCCCCTGTTACCTTGATCCCATTGCTGTCAGATTCCCCTGTTACCTTGATCCCATTGCAGTCAGATTCCCCTGTTACCTTGATCCCATTGCAGTCAGATTCCCCTGTTACCTTGATCTCATTGCAGTCAGATTCCCCTGATCTCATTGCAGTCAGATTCCACTGTTACCTTGATCCCATTGCAGTCAGATTCTCCTGTTACCTTGATCCCATTGCAGTCAGATTCCCCTGTTACCTTGATCCCATTGCAGTCAGATCCCCCTGTTACCTTGATCCCATTGCAGTCAGATTCCCCTGTTACCTTGATCCCATTGCAGTCAGATTCCCCTGTTTCCTTGATCCCATTGCAGTTAGATGCCCCTGTTACCTTGATCCCATTGCAGTCAGATTCCCCTGATCTCATTGCATTCAGATTCCCCTGTTACCTTGATCTCATTGCAGTCAGATTCCCCTGATCTCATTGCAGTCAGATTCCCCTGATCTCATTGCAGTCAGATTCCCCTATTACCTTGATCTCATTGCAGTCAGATTCCCCTGATCTCATTGCAGTCAGATTCCACTGTTACCTTGAACCCATTGCAGTCAGATTCCACTGTTACCTTGATCCCATTGCAGTCAGATTCCCCTGATCCCATTGCAGTCAGATTAACCTGTTACCTTGATCCCATTGCAGTCAGATTCCCCTGTTACCTTGATCCCATTGCAGTCAGATTCCCCCGATCCCATTGCAGTCAGATTCACCTGTTACCTTGATCCCATTGCAGTCAGATTCCCCTGTTACCTTGATCCCATTGCAGTCAGATTCACCTGTTACCTTGATCCCATTGCAGTCAGATTCCCCTGTTTCCTTGATCCCATTGCAGTCAGATTCCACTGTTACCGTGATCCCATTGCAGTCAGATTCCCCTGTTACCTTGATCACATTGCAGTCAGATTCCCCTGTTACCTTGATCCCATTGCAGTCAGATTCCCCTGTTACCATGATCCCATTGCTGTCAGATTCCCCTGTTACCTTGATCCCATTGCAGTCAGATTCCCCTGTTACCTTGATCCCATTGCAGTCAGATTCCCCTGTTACCTTGATCTCATTGCAGTCAGATTCCCCTGATCTCATTGCAGTCAGATTCCACTGTTACCTTGATCCCATTGCAGTCAGATTCTCCTGTTACCTTGATCCCATTGCAGTCAGATTCCCCTGTTACCTTGATCCCATTGCAGTCAGATCCCCCTGTTACCTTGATCCCATTGCAGTCAGATTCCCCTGTTACCTTGATCCCATTGCAGTCAGATTCCCCTGTTACCTTGATCCCATTGCAGTCAGATTCCCCTGTTACCTTGATCCCATTGCAGTCAGATTCCCGTGTTACCTTGATCCCATTGCTGTCAGATTCCCCTGTTACCTTGATACCATTGCAGTCAGATTCCCCTGTTACCTTGATCCCATTGAGGTCAGATTGCCCTGTTACCTCGATCCCATTGCAGTCAAATTCCACTGATACCTTGATCCCATTGCAGTCAGATTCCCCTGATCTCATTGCAGTCAGATTCCACTGTTACCTTGATCTCATTGCAGTCAGATTCCCCTGTAACCTTGATCTCATTGCAGTCAGATTCCCCTGATCTCATTGCAGTCAGATTCCCCTGATCTCATTGCAGTCAGATTCCACTGTTACCTTGATCCCATTGCAGTCAGATTCCCCTATTACCTTGATCTCATTGCAGTCAGATTCCCCTGATCTCATTGCAGTCAGATTCCACTGTTACCTTGATCCCATTGCAGTCAGATTCCACTGTTACCTTGATCCCATTGCAGTCAGATTCCCCTGATCCCATTGCAGTCAGATTAACCTGTTACCTTGATCCCATTGCAGTCAGATTCCCCTGTTACCTTGATCCCATTGCAGTCAGATTCCCCTGATCCCATTGCAGTCAGATTCACCTGTTACCTTGATCCCATTGCAGTCAGTTTCCCCTGTTACCTTGATCCCATTGCAGTCAGATTCCCCTGTTACCTTGATCCCATTGCAGTCAGATTCACCTGTTACCTTGATCCCATTGCAGTCAGATTCCCCTGTTTCCTTGATCCCATTGCAGTCAGATTCCACTGTTACCGTGATCCCATTGCAGTCAGATTCCCCTGTTTCCTTGATCACATTGCAGTCAGATTCCCCTGTTACCTTGATCCCATTGCAGTCAGATTCCCCTGTTACCTTGATCCCATTGCTGTCAGATTCCCCTGATACCTTGATCTCATTGCAGTCAGATTCCCCTGATCTAATTGTAGTCAGATTCCCCTGTTACCTTGATCACATTCCAGTCAGATTCCCCTGTTACCTTGATCCCATTGCAGTCAGATTCCCCTGTTACCTTGATCCCATTGCAGTCAGATTCCCGTGTTACCTTGATCCCATTGCTGTCAGATTCCCCTGTTACCTTGATACCATTGCAGTCAGATTCCCCTGTTACCTTGATCCCATTGAGGTCAGATTGCCCTGTTACCTCGATCCCATTGCAGTCAGATTCCACTGATACCTTGATCCCATTGCAGTCAGATTCCCCTGATCTCATTGCAGTCAGATTCCACTGTTACCTTGATCTCATTGCAGTCAGATTCCCCTGTAACCTTGATCTCATTGCAGTCAGATTCCCCTGATCTCATTGCAGTCAGATTCCCCTGATCTCATTGCAGTCAGATTCCACTGTTACCTTGATCCCATTGCAGTCAGATTCCCCTATTACCTTGATCTCATTGCAGTCAGATTCCCCTGATCTCATTGCAGTCAGATTCCACTGTTACCTTGATCCCATTGCAGTCAGATTCCACTGTTACCTTGATCCCATTGCAGTCAGATTCCCCTGATCCCATTGCAGTCAGATTAACCTGTTACCTTGATCCCATTGCAGTCAGATTCCCCTGTTACCTTGATCCCATTGCAGTCAGATTCCCCTGATCCCATTGCAGTCAGATTCACCTGTTACCTTGATCCCATTGCAGTCAGTTTCCCCTGTTACCTTGATCCCATTGCAGTCAGATTCCCCTGTTACCTTGATCCCATTGCAGTCAGATTCACCTGTTACCTTGATCCCATTGCAGTCAGATTCCCCTGTTTCCTTGATCCCATTGCAGTCAGATTCCACTGTTACCGTGATCCCATTGCAGTCAGATTCCCCTGTTTCCTTGATCACATTGCAGTCAGATTCCCCTGTTACCTTGATCCCATTGCAGTCAGATTCCCCTGTTACCTTGATCCCATTGCTGTCAGATTCCCCTGTTACCTTGATCCCATTGCAGTCAGATTCCCCTGTTACCTTGATCCCATTGCAGTCAGATTCCCCTGTTACCTTGATCTCATTGCAGTCAGATTCCCCTGATCTCATTGCAGTCAGATTCCACTGTTACCTTGATCCCATTGCAGTCAGATTCTCCTGTTACCTTGATCCCATTGCAGTCAGATTCCCCTGTTACCTTGATCCCATTGCAGTCAGATCCCCCTGTTACCTTGATCCCATTGCAGTCAGATTCCCCTGTTACCTTGATCCCATTGCAGTCAGATTCCCCTGTTTCCTTGATCCCATTGCAGTTAGATGCCCCTGTTACCTTGATCCCATTGCAGTCAGATTCCCATGATCTCATTGCATTCAGATTCCCCTGTTACCTTGATCTCATTGCAGTCAGATTCCCCTGATCTCATTGCAGTCAGATTCCCCTGATCTCATTGCAGTCAGATTCCCCTATTACCTTGATCTCATTGCAGTCAGATTCCCCTGATCTCATTGCAGTCAGATTCCACTGTTACCTTGATCCCATTGCAGTCAGATTCCACTGTTACCTTGATCCCATTGCAGTCAGATTCCCCTGATCCCATTGCAGTCAGATTAACCTGTTACCTTGATCCCATTGCAGTCAGATTCCCCTGTTACCTTGATCCCATTGCAGTCAGATTCCCCCGATCCCATTGCAGTCAGATTCACCTGTTACCTTGATCCCATTGCAGTCAGATTCCCCTGTTACCTTGATCCCATTGCAGTCAGATTCACCTGTTACCTTGATCCCATTGCAGTCAGATTCCCCTGTTTCCTTGATCCCATTGCAGTCAGATTCCACTGTTACCGTGATCCCATTGCAGTCAGATTCCCCTGTTACCTTGATCACATTGCAGTCAGATTCCCCTGTTACCTTGATCCCATTGCAGTCAGATTCCCCTGTTACCTTGATCCCATTGCTGTCAGATTCCCCTGTTACCTTGATCCCATTGCAGTCAGATTCCCCTGTTACCTTGATCCCATTGCAGTCAGATTCCCCTGTTACCTTGATCTCATTGCAGTCAGATTCCCCTGATCTCATTGCAGTCAGATTCCACTGTTACCTTGATCCCATTGCAGTCAGATTCTCCTGTTACCTTGATCCCATTGCAGTCAGATTCCCCTGTTACCTTGATCCCATTGCAG
Source organism: Salvelinus fontinalis (assembly GCF_029448725.1). Lineage (NCBI taxonomy): Eukaryota > Metazoa > Chordata > Actinopteri > Salmoniformes > Salmonidae > Salvelinus > Salvelinus fontinalis. The sequence continues at coordinate 75,824 of NW_026600433.1, read as the reverse complement.
TCAGATCCCCCTGTTACCTTGATCCCATTGCAGTCAGATTCCCCTGTTACCTTGATCCCATTGCAGTCAGATTCCCCTGTTTCCTTGATCCCATTGCAGTTAGATGCCCCTGTTACCTTGATCCCATTGCAGTCAGATTCCCTTGTTACCTTGATCCCATTGCAGTCAGATTCTCCTGTTACCTTGATCCCATTGCAGTCAGATTCCCACTGTTACCTTGATCCCATTGCAGTCAGATTCCCCTGTTACCTTGATCCCATTGCAGTCAGATTCCCCTGTTAGATCAGGCTTGGCACTTAAATAAACTAATATGTCTGTTTTTTTACATTTTTCTTCCCGTTTTATATTTGATTGCATTCAGTACTTATGAACTGCCAGTACACTCACTGAACATCTGGGCCCTTATTCACAAAGTGTCTCAGAGTAGAAGATCTGGGCCCTTATTCACAAAGAGTATCAGAGTAGGTGATCTGGGCCCTTATTCACAAACAGTCTCAGAGTAGGTGATCTGGGCCCTTATTCACAAAGGGTCTCAGAGTAGAAGATCTGGGCCCTTATTCACAAACAGTCTCAGAGTAGAAGATCTGGGCCCTTATTCACAAACAGTCTCAGAGAAGGTGATCTGGGCCCTTATTCACAAACAGTCTCAGAGAAGGTGATCTGGGCCCTTATTCACAAACAGTCTCAGAGAAGGTGATCTGGGCCCTTATTTCACAAACAGTCTCAGAGTATTACATCTGGGCCCTTATTCACAAAGAGTCTCAGAGTTTAAGATCTGGGCCCTTATTCACAAACAGTCTCAGAGTATAATATCTGATCTAGGATCAGGTCCCCCTTCACCATGCAATACTATTGATTATTATCTAACAGACCAGGGTTGGGGGATAAGGACGTGGGTACGCAGACCAGCAAGCAACCGCGGTCCCTCAGGATGAATTCAGATTCTTGTTGTGGCCCCCACCCCCATCAAAGTTGCCCCTCCGTGACATATGGCTTCCATCTCTAAGTAACTAGTGCAATAGTGGGCTCTGGTCTAAAGTAGTGCACTATATAGGGAATAGGGCCCCTGGTCTAAAGTAGTGCACTATATAGGGAATAGGGCTCTGGTCTAAAGTAGTGCACTATATAGGGAATAGGGCCCCTGGTCTAAAGCAGTGTACTATAATAGGGAATAGGGTTCTATTTAGACTTGACTGTCTTCAAGTGAACATGTGATCATTAAACAAGCGGAAGAAGGAGGGATCAGTCCCCTCCTCCTCCTCTTCCTCCTCTCATGTTCTGTCTCTCCTCCATCCACTCCGTCTTCCTCCCTCATTGCGTCTCTGTTCCAGAACAGTTTGGAAAGTTGGAGTCCCTCGTTGCCAAGCGACCTGCTTCAACAGCCTCTGTCCTATTCCCTCCTCCCTCCTCTTCCTCTCTCTCCTCTTCCTCCCCCTGTCGTCTGCACTCCTCCGCTGAGACAGCTACTTTCGTCTCCATCTTAAGAGGCATGCTAGACTTCCGGGGTTTCTTCTTGGGGGCGGGATCAGCGGAAGTATACCAACATCCTTGATTGGATGACCCGTGAGCCTTGGCCCCTCCCATTGACCCGGAGGAAGAAGCCAATTGGTCCAACAGAGACGAGGAGGAGGGAATTGGGGAGAAGAAGGGAGTGAGGGATGAGGAGGAGGGAAGAGAGGAGGTCTGTCGTGTAGAACGGTAGAACTGAGACAGTGGTTGGACTTCTCCCAGAGAAGAAACCAATAGCTGGGTCTGAAAGGAGGACAGAGGAGCAGTGATGCCCACTGAGGGATGCCCGGTCCTGGGGAAGATGGGCCCCCTGTGGGGGTCTGGGCTGGAGGGTTTGTCTGGCTCTGGGTGGGGGGTTGGGGTGGGGTTTGAAAGGTGAGTCAGAGGGGTGTGTTGTTGTTGCTGCTGTGGATGCCGGGGGTGGTTCAGGGGTACGGCTGTGGCTATTTTGTGCTGCCCCTGTTGTTTACGGAGTTTGTCACAGGTGTGTGTGTGTTGGTTACGCGTGTCGTCACAGGTGTGTGTGTGTTGACTCCAGGTGTGTGTGTGTCGTGTGTGTGCCGTCTCCCTGTCTCTGTGTGGCGTTGGTGCGTGTCTAAGTGTATCCATGTGTAATCTGGGATTGGGGTTAGCGCTGTGTCTGTTGCGGCTCCGTAGTGAGCTAAATACCACGCTGCACCCGTCCACAGTGCACCTGTGTTTTATCTTCAGGTGTACCGCGTTGTAGTGGATCTTCAGCGTTCCTTTGTCATAGAAGCTCTTGTCGCAGGCACCACAGCAAACCCTGCCCTTACGGAGGGAGGGCGAGACCTCTGGGAAGAGCCAGCCCTTAGGGAGGGAGGAGGAGCAGGGGGGAGAGGACACATCAGGGAAGAGCCTGTCTTTACGGAGGGAGGGCGAGACCTCTGGGGAGAGCCAGCCCTTATGGAGGGAGGAGGAGCAGGGGGGAGAGGACACATCAGGGAAGAGCCTGTCTTTACGGAGGGAGGGCGAGACCTCTGGGAAGAGCCATCCCTTACGGAGGGAGGGCGAGACCTCTGGGAAGAGCCATCCCTTAGGGAGGGAGGAGGAGCAGGGGGGAGAGGACACATCAGGGAAGAGCCTGTCTTTACGGAGGGAGGTGTTGTTGCTGTCGTTTTTGGACAGCCCAAAGTTCTTCTTCTGTAGCTCAGGGTTGGTTACTAGGTAACTGAGTCGACGGCGGTGGAGGCGTTGATCGTCATGGTTACCGGCCGGCTGCTGCTGGTCGTGGTGTGGCTGCCATGACGACGACCTCGTCGGAGACTCGTTGGGTTCAGGTTTAGGTTCCATCGTCTTGGTCCCAGTTCCGTTTCCCATTTCTCCTCCTAGACCGTTAACGGCAGCCGGTACCGGACTCACCAGGTTACCATATGGAGACACAGTCAGAGATCCAGACTCAGACACGCTGCTTTCTGACTGGTGTTGTGGTCCTTCGCCCCGTTTGACCCTCCCAGGCCTCCGTAGTCCACGCAGCCTGGTGGGAGGGGCCATACCCTGCAAGGGGGAGGGGCTATGGAACTGGAATGGGAGGAGCATAGAGAGACTGGCGGGAAAGTTATCCAAATGGTGGAGATTGGCAGGACTGCCCTTCTCAAAATGGACACTCGCCGGACATCCCTTCTCAAAATGGTGCCCAGTCGCCGGAATGCCCTTCTCAAAATGGTGTCCGGTCGCCGGACTGCCCTTCTCAAAATGGTGGATGCTAGCAGGACTGCCCTTCTCAAAATGGTGAACACTCACAGGACTTCCCATCTCAAAATACCCGCTCTGCCTGTTGCTCTCAATGAACGCTTGGATGTTGGAGTCCGTCCGGGAGGAGGAGGGACCAGAGAGGTCATTTCCCAGTGAGTCCTGAAAGGTCATGAGCTCTACGATTGTCCGCGTCTCTCCGAACCTCAGGAACTGTTGTAGAGTCACAATCTCTTCCTTATGACAGACCACTGTCCAACGGTCCAATACGCTGCCGGAGGGGTTCTAGAGGGGGGAAAGAGAGGGGGGGAGGGGAGAGACAGTACAGACTCAGTGAGCATAGCCTTGCTATTGCGAAAGGCCGCTGTAGGCAGACATGGCTCTCAAGAGAAGACAGGCTATGTGCCACACTGTCCACAAAATGAGGTGGAAACTGAGCTGCACTTCCTAACCTCCTGTCAAATGTATGACCATATTAGAGACACATATTTCCCTCAGATTACACAGACCCTCCTACCTGTAGTATGTACCCTCTATACCCCCTACCTGTAGTATGTACTCTCTATCCCTCCTACCTGTAGTATGTACCCTCTACCCCCCCTACCTGTAGTATGTACCCTCTACCCCCCCTACCTGTAGTATGTACCCTCTATCCCCCCTACCTGTAGTATGTACCCTCTATACCCCCGACCTGTAGTATGTACCCTCTATCCCTCCTACCTGTACCCTCTATCCCCCTACCTGTAGTATGTACCCTCTATACCCCAGACCTGTAGTATGTACCCTCTATACCTCCTACCTGTACCCTCTATCCCCCCTACCTGTAGTATGTACCCTCTATCCCCCTACCTGTAGTATGTACCCTCTATACCCCTACCTGTAGTATGTACCCTCTATCCCCCTACCTGTAGTATGTACCCTCTATCCCCCCTACCTGTAGTATGTACCCTCTATCCCTCCTACCTGTACCCTCTATCCCTCCTACCTGTAGTATGTACCCTCTATCCCTCCTACCTGTACCCTCTATACCCCCTACCTGTAGTATGTACCCTCTATACCTCCTACCTGTAGTATGTACCCTCTATCCCCCCTACCTGTAGTATGTACCCTCTATCCCCCTACCTGTAGTATGTACCCTCTATCCCCCCTACCTGTACCCTCTATCCCTCCTACCTGTAGTATGTACCCTCTATCCCTCCTACCTGTACCCTCTATCCCCCCTACCTGTACCCTCTATCCCTCCTACCTGTAGTATGTACCCTCTATCCCTCCTACCTGTACCCTCTATCCCCCTACCTGTAGTATGTACCCTCTATCCCCCTACCTGTAGTATGTACCCTATATCCCTCCTACCTGTAGTATGTACCCTCTATCCCCCTACCTGTAGTATGTACCCTCTATCCCTCCTACCTGTAGTATGTACCCTCTATCCCCCTTACCTGTAGTATGTACCCTCTATCCCCCTACCTGTAGTATGTACCCTCTATCCCCCCTACCTGTACCCTCTATCCCCCTACCTGTAGTATGTACCCTCTATCCCCCTACCTGTAGTATGTACCCTCTATCCCCCCTACCTGTAGTATGTACCCTCTATCCCTCCTACCTGTACCCTCTATCCCTCCTACCTGTAGTATGTACCCTCTATCCCCCTACCTGTAGTATGTACCCTCTATCCTCCTACCTGTACCCTCTATCCCTCCTACCTGTAGTATGTACCCTCTATCCCCCTACCTGTAGTATGTACCCTCTATCTCTCCTACCTGTAGTATGTACCCTCTATCCCCCTACCTGTAGTATGTACCCTCTATCCCCCTACCTGTAGTATGTACCCTCTATCCCCCTACCTGTAGTATGTACCCTCTATCCCTCCTACCTGTAGTATGTACCCTCTATCCCCCTACCTGTAGTATGTACCCTCTATCCCTCCTACCTGTAGTATGTACCCTCTATCCCCCTACCTGTAGTATGTACCCTCTATCCCTCCTACCTGTACCCTCTATCCCCCTACCTGTAGTATGTACCCTCTATCCCTCCTACCTGTAGTATGTACCCTCTATCCCTCCTACCTGTACCCTCTATCCCTCCTACCTGTAGTATGTACCCTCTATCCCTCCTACCTGTAGTATGTACCCTCTATCCCCCTACCTGTAGTATGTACCCTCTATCCCCCTACCTGTAGTATGTACCCTATATCCCCCTACCTGTAGTATGTACCCTCTATCCCTCCTACCTGTAGTATGTACCCTCTATCCCCCCTACCTGTACCCTCTATCCCCCTACCTGTAGTATGTACCCTCTATCCCTCCTACCTGTAGTATGTACCCTCTATCCCTCCTACCTGTACCCTCTATCCCCCTACCTGTAGTATGTACCCTCTATCCCTCCTACCTGTACCCTCTATCCCCCTACCTGTAGTATGTACCCTCTATCCCTCCTACCTGTAGTATGTACCCTCTATCCCTCCTACCTGTACCCTCTATCCCCCTACCTGTAGTATGTACCCTCTATCCCCCTACCTGTACCCTCTATCCCCCTACCTGTACCCTCTATCCCTCCTACCTGTAGTATGTACCCTCTATCCCTCCTACCTGTAGTATGTACCCTCTATCCCCCTACCTGTACCCTCTATCCTCCTACCTGTAGTATGTACCCTCTATACCCCTACCTGTACCCTCTATCCCCCTACCTGTACCCTCTATCCCTCCTACCTGTAGTATGTACCCTCTATCCCTCCTACCTGTAGTATGTACCCTCTATCCCCCTACCTGTAGTATGTACCCTCTATCCCCCCTACCTGTAGTATGTACCCTCTATACCTCCTACCTGTAGTATGTACCCTCTATACCCCTACCTGTACCCTCTATCCCCCTACCTGTAGTATGTACCCTCTATCCCTCCTACCTGTAGTATGTACCCTCTATCTCCCCTACCTGTAGTATGTACCCTCTATACCCCCTACCTGTAGTATGTACCCTCTATCCCCCTACCTGTACCCTCTATACCCCTACCTGTACCCTCTATCCCCCCTACCTGTAGTATGTACCCTCTATCCCCCTACCTGTAGTATGTACCCTCTATCCCCCCTACCTGTAGTATGTACCCTCTATCCCCCTACCTGTAGTATGTACCCTCTATACCTCCTACCTGTAGTATGTACCCTCTATACCCCTACCTGTACCCTCTATCCCCCTACCTGTAGTATGTACCCTCTATACCCCCTACCTGTAGTATGTACCCTCTATCCCCCTACCTGTACCCTCTATACCCCTACCTGTACTCTCTATCCCCCCTACCTGTAGTATGTACCCTCTATCCCCCTACCTGTAGTATGTACCCTCTATCCCCCCTACCTGTAGTATGTACCCTCTATCCCCCCTACCTGTAGTATGTACCCTCTATACCTCCTACCTGTAGTATGTACCCTCTATCCCCCTACCTGTACCCTCTATACCCCTACCTGTACCCTCTATCCCCCCTACCTGTAGTATGTACCCTCTATCCCCCCTACCTGTACCCTCTATCCCCCTACCTGTACCCTCTATCCCCCTACCTGTAGTATGTACCCTCTATCCCTCCTACCTGCACCCTCTATCCCCCTACCTGTACACTCTATCCCCCTACCTGTAGTATGTACCCTCTATCCCCCCTACCTGTACCCTCTATCCCCCCTACCTGTAGTATGTACCCTCTATCCCCCCTACCTGTAGTATGTACCCTCTATCCTCCTACCTGTAGTATGTACCCTCTATCCCTCCTACCTGTAGTATGTACCCTCTATCCCCCCTACCTGTAGTATGTACCCTCTATCCCCCCTACCTGTAGTATGTACCCTCTATACCCCCTACCTGTAGTATGTACCCTCTATCCCTCCTACCTGTAGTATGTACCCTCTATCCCCCTACCTGTAGTATGTACCCTCTATCCCCTCTACCTGTAGTATGTACCCTCTATCCCTCCTACCTGTAGTATGTACCCTCTATCCCTCCTACCTGTAGTATGTACCCTCTATCCCCCCTACCTGTAGTATGTACCCTCTATACCTCCTACCTGTAGTATGTACCCTCTATCCCTCCTACCTGTAGTATGTACCCTCTATCCCCCTACCTGTAGTATGTACCCTCTATCCCCCCTACCTGTAGTATGTACCCTCTATACCTCCTACCTGTAGTATGTACCCTCTATACCTCCTACCTGTAGTATGTACCCTCTATCCCCCTACCTGTAGTATGTACCCTCTATCCCTCCTACCTGTAGTATGTACCCTCTATCCCCCTACCTGTAGTATATACCCTCTATCCCCCTACCTGTAGTTTGTACCCTCTATCCCCCTACCTGTAGTATGTACCCTCTATCCCTCCTACCTGTAGTATGTACCCTCTATCCCCCTAACTGTAGTATGTACCCTCTATCCCTCCTACCTGTAGTATGTACCCTCTATCCCCCTAACTGTAGTATGTACCCTCTATCCCCCTACCTGTAGTTTGTACCCTCTATCCTCCTACCTGTAGTATGTACCCTCTATCCCCCTACCTGTAGTTTGTACCCTCTATCCTCCTACCTGTAGTATGTACCCTCTATCCCTCCTACCTGTAGTATGTACCCTCTATCCCCCTACCTGTAGTATGTACCCTCTATCCCTCCTACCTGTACCCTCTATCCCCCCTACCTGTAGTATGTACCCTCTATCCCTCCTACCTGTACCCTCTATCCCCCCTACCTGTACCCTCTATCCCCCTACCTGTAGTATGTACCCTCTATCCCCCTACCTGTAGTATGTACCCTCTATCCCTCCTACCTGTAGTATGTACCCTCTATCCCTCCTACCTGTAGTATGTACCCTCTATCTCCCCTACCTGTAGTATGTACCCTCTATACCCCCTACCTGTAGTATGTACCCTCTATCCCCCTACCTGTACCCTCTATACCCCTACCTGTACCCTCTATCCCCCCTACCTGTAGTATGTACCCTCTATCCCCCTACCTGTAGTATGTACCCTCTATCCCCCCTACCTGTAGTATGTACCCTCTATCCCCCTACCTGTAGTATGTACCCTCTATACCTCCTACCTGTAGTATGTACCCTCTATACCCCTACCTGTACCCTCTATCCCCCTACCTGTAGTATGTACCCTCTATACCCCCTACCTGTAGTATGTACCCTCTATCCCCCTACCTGTACCCTCTATACCCCTACCTGTACTCTCTATCCCCCCTACCTGTAGTATGTACCCTCTATCCCCCTACCTGTAGTATGTACCCTCTATCCCCCCTACCTGTAGTATGTACCCTCTATCCCCCCTACCTGTAGTATGTACCCTCTATACCTCCTACCTGTAGTATGTACCCTCTATCCCCCTACCTGTACCCTCTATACCCCTACCTGTACCCTCTATCCCCCCTACCTGTAGTATGTACCCTCTATCCCCCCTACCTGTACCCTCTATCCCCCTACCTGTACCCTCTATCCCCCTACCTGTAGTATGTACCCTCTATCCCTCCTACCTGCACCCTCTATCCCCCTACCTGTACACTCTATCCCCCTACCTGTAGTATGTACCCTCTATCCCCCCTACCTGTACCCTCTATCCCCCCTACCTGTAGTATGTACCCTCTATCCCCCCTACCTGTAGTATGTACCCTCTATCCTCCTACCTGTAGTATGTACCCTCTATCCCTCCTACCTGTAGTATGTACCCTCTATCCCCCCTACCTGTAGTATGTACCCTCTATCCCCCCTACCTGTAGTATGTACCCTCTATACCCCCTACCTGTAGTATGTACCCTCTATCCCTCCTACCTGTAGTATGTACCCTCTATCCCCCTACCTGTAGTATGTACCCTCTATCCCCTCTACCTGTAGTATGTACCCTCTATCCCTCCTACCTGTAGTATGTACCCTCTATCCCTCCTACCTGTAGTATGTACCCTCTATCCCCCCTACCTGTAGTATGTACCCTCTATACCTCCTACCTGTAGTATGTACCCTCTATCCCTCCTACCTGTAGTATGTACCCTCTATCCCCCTACCTGTAGTATGTACCCTCTATCCCCCCTACCTGTAGTATGTACCCTCTATACCTCCTACCTGTAGTATGTACCCTCTATACCTCCTACCTGTAGTATGTACCCTCTATCCCCCTACCTGTAGTATGTACCCTCTATCCCTCCTACCTGTAGTATGTACCCTCTATCCCCCTACCTGTAGTATATACCCTCTATCCCCCTACCTGTAGTTTGTACCCTCTATCCCCCTAACTGTAGTATGTACCCTCTATCCCTCCTACCTGTAGTATGTACCCTCTATCCCCCTAACTGTAGTATGTACCCTCTATCCCCCTACCTGTAGTTTGTACCCTCTATCCCTCCTACCTGTAGTATGTACCCTCTATCCCCCTACCTGTAGTATGTACCCTCTATCCCCCTACCTGTAGTTTGTACCCTCTATCCTCCTACCTGTAGTATGTACCCTCTATCCCTCCTACCTGTAGTATGTACCCTCTATCCCCCTACCTGTAGTATGTACCCTCTATCCCTCCTACCTGTACCCTCTATCCCCCCTACCTGTAGTATGTACCCTCTATCCCTCCTACCTGTACCCTCTATCCCCCCTACCTGTACCCTCTATCCCCCTACCTGTAGTATGTACCCTCTATCCCCCTACCTGTAGTATGTACCCTCTATCCCTCCTACCTGTAGTATGTACCCTCTATCCCTCCTACCTGTAGTATGTACCCTCTATCTCTCCTACCTGTAGTATGTACCCTCTATCCCTCCTACCTGTAGTATGTACCCTCTATCCCTCCTACCTGTAGTATGTACCCTCTATCCCCCCTACCTGTAGTATGTACCCTCTATCCCCCCTACCTGTAGTATGTACCCTCTATCCCCCCTACCTGTAGTATGTACCCTCTATACCCCCTACCTGTAGTATGTACCCTCTATCCCCCCTACCTGTAGTATGTACCCTCTATCCCCCCTACCTGTAGTATGTACCCTCTATCCCCCCTACCTGTAGTATGTACCCTCTATACCCCCTACCTGTAGTATGTACCCTCTATCCCTCCTACCTGTAGTATGTACCCTCTATCCCTCCTACCTGTACCCTCTATAATCCCTACCTGTAGTATGTACCCTATATCCCTCCTACCTGTAGTATGTGCCCTCTATCCCTCCTACCTGTAGTATGTACCCTCTATCCCCCTACCTGTAGTATGTACCCTCTATCCCCCCTACCTGTAGTATGTACCCTCTATCCCCCCTACCTGTAGTATGTACCCTCTATCCCTCCTACCTGTAGTATGTACCCTCTATACCCCCTACCTGTACCCTCTATAATCCCTACCTGTACCCTCTATCCCCCTACCTGTAGTATGTACCCTCTATCCCTCCTACCTGTAGTATGTACCCTCTATACCCCCTACCTGTACCCTCTATAATCCCTACCTGTACCCTCTATCCCCCTACCTGTAGTATGTACCCTCTATCCCTCCTACCTGTAGTATGTACCCTCTATCCCCCCTACCTGTAGTATGTACCCTCTATCCCTCCTACCTGTAGTATGTACCCTCTATACCCCCTACCTGTAGTATGTACCCTCTATCCCTCCTACCTGTAGTATGTACCCTCTATCCCCCTACCTGTAGTATGTACCCTCTATCCCCCTACCTGTAGTATGTACCCTCTATCCCCCCTACCTGTAGTATGTACCCTCTAACCCTCCTACCTGTAGTATGTACCCTCTATCCCCCCTACCTGTACCCTCTATCCCCCCTACCTGTACCCTCTATCCCCCCTACCTGTAGTATGTACCCTCTATCCCCCTACCTGTAGTATGTACCCTCTATCCCTCCTACCTGTACCCTCTATCCCCCTACCTGTAGTATGTACCCTCTATCCCTCCTACCTGTACCCTCTATCCCCCTACCTGTAGTATGTACCCTCTATCCCCCTACCTGTAGTATGTACCCTCTATCCCTCCTACCTGTACCCTCTATCCTCCTACCTGTAGTATGTACCCTCTATACCTCCTACCTGTAGTATGTACCCTCTATCCCCCTTACCTGTACACTCTATCCCCCCTACCTGTAGTATGTACCCTCTATACCTCCTACCTGTAGTATGTACCCTCTATCCCCCTACCTGTAGTATGTACCCTCTATCCCTCCTACCTGTAGTATGTACCCTCTATACCTCCTACCTGTAGTATGTACCCTCTATCCCCCTACCTGTAGTATGTACCCTCTATCCCTCCTACCTGTAGTATGTACCCTCTATCCCCCCTACCTGTAGTATGTACCCTCTATCCCTCCTACCTGTAGTATGTACCCTCTATCCCCCCTACCTGTAGTATGTACCCTCTATCCCCCTACCTGTAGTATGTACCCTCTATCCCCCCTACCTGTAGTATGTACCCTCTATACCTCCTACCTGTAGTATGTACCCTCTATCCCCCTACCTGTACCCTCTATCCCCCTACCTGTAGTATGTACCCTCTATCCCTCCTACCTGTACCCTCTATCCCCCTTACCTGTACCCTCTATCCCCCCTACCTGTAGTATGTACCCTCTATACCTCCTACCTGTAGTATGTACCCTCTATCCCCCTACCTGTAGTATGTACCCTCTATCCCTCCTACCTGTACACTCTATCCCCCCTACCTGTAGTATGTACCCTCTATACCTCCTACCTGTAGTATGTACCCTCTATCCCCCTACCTGTAGTATGTACCCTCTATCCCTCCTACCTGTACCCTCTATCCCCCTTACCTGTACCCTCTATCCCCCTACCTGTAGTATGTACCCTCTATCCCTCCTACCTGTAGTATGTACCCTCTATCCCTCCTACCTGTAGTATGTACCCTCTATCTCCCCTACCTGTAGTATGTACCCTCTATACCCCCTACCTGTAGTATGTACCCTCTATCCCCCTACCTGTACCCTCTATACCCCTACCTGTACCCTCTATCCCCCCTACCTGTAGTATGTACCCTCTATCCCCCTACCTGTAGTATGTACCCTCTATCCCCCCTACCTGTAGTATGTACCCTCTATCCCCCTACCTGTAGTATGTACCCTCTATACCTCCTACCTGTAGTATGTACCCTCTATACCCCTACCTGTACCCTCTATCCCCCTACCTGTAGTATGTACCCTCTATACCCCCTACCTGTAGTATGTACCCTCTATCCCCCTACCTGTACCCTCTATACCCCTACCTGTACTCTCTATCCCCCCTACCTGTAGTATGTACCCTCTATCCCCCTACCTGTAGTATGTACCCTCTATCCCCCCTACCTGTAGTATGTACCCTCTATCCCCCCTACCTGTAGTATGTACCCTCTATACCTCCTACCTGTAGTATGTACCCTCTATCCCCCTACCTGTACCCTCTATACCCCTACCTGTACCCTCTATCCCCCCTACCTGTAGTATGTACCCTCTATCCCCCCTACCTGTACCCTCTATCCCCCTACCTGTACCCTCTATCCCCCTACCTGTAGTATGTACCCTCTATCCCTCCTACCTGCACCCTCTATCCCCCTACCTGTACACTCTATCCCCCTACCTGTAGTATGTACCCTCTATCCCCCCTACCTGTACCCTCTATCCCCCCTACCTGTAGTATGTACCCTCTATCCCCCCTACCTGTAGTATGTACCCTCTATCCTCCTACCTGTAGTATGTACCCTCTATCCCTCCTACCTGTAGTATGTACCCTCTATCCCCCCTACCTGTAGTATGTACCCTCTATCCCCCCTACCTGTAGTATGTACCCTCTATACCCCCTACCTGTAGTATGTACCCTCTATCCCTCCTACCTGTAGTATGTACCCTCTATCCCCCTACCTGTAGTATGTACCCTCTATCCCCTCTACCTGTAGTATGTACCCTCTATCCCTCCTACCTGTAGTATGTACCCTCTATCCCTCCTACCTGTAGTATGTACCCTCTATCCCCCCTACCTGTAGTATGTACCCTCTATACCTCCTACCTGTAGTATGTACCCTCTATCCCTCCTACCTGTAGTATGTACCCTCTATCCCCCTACCTGTAGTATGTACCCTCTATCCCCCCTACCTGTAGTATGTACCCTCTATACCTCCTACCTGTAGTATGTACCCTCTATACCTCCTACCTGTAGTATGTACCCTCTATCCCCCTACCTGTAGTATGTACCCTCTATCCCTCCTACCTGTAGTATGTACCCTCTATCCCCCTACCTGTAGTATATACCCTCTATCCCCCTACCTGTAGTTTGTACCCTCTATCCCCCTAACTGTAGTATGTACCCTCTATCCCTCCTACCTGTAGTATGTACCCTCTATCCCCCTAACTGTAGTATGTACCCTCTATCCCCCTACCTGTAGTTTGTACCCTCTATCCCTCCTACCTGTAGTATGTACCCTCTATCCCCCTACCTGTAGTATGTACCCTCTATCCCCCTACCTGTAGTTTGTACCCTCTATCCTCCTACCTGTAGTATGTACCCTCTATCCCTCCTACCTGTAGTATGTACCCTCTATCCCCCTACCTGTAGTATGTACCCTCTATCCCTCCTACCTGTACCCTCTATCCCCCCTACCTGTAGTATGTACCCTCTATCCCTCCTACCTGTACCCTCTATCCCCCCTACCTGTACCCTCTATCCCCCTACCTGTAGTATGTACCCTCTATCCCCCTACCTGTAGTATGTACCCTCTATCCCTCCTACCTGTAGTATGTACCCTCTATCCCTCCTACCTGTAGTATGTACCCTCTATCTCTCCTACCTGTAGTATGTACCCTCTATCCCTCCTACCTGTAGTATGTACCCTCTATCCCTCCTACCTGTAGTATGTACCCTCTATCCCCCCTACCTGTAGTATGTACCCTCTATCCCCCCTACCTGTAGTATGTACCCTCTATCCCCCCTACCTGTAGTATGTACCCTCTATACCCCCTACCTGTAGTATGTACCCTCTATCCCCCCTACCTGTAGTATGTACCCTCTATCCCCCCTACCTGTAGTATGTACCCTCTATCCCCCCTACCTGTAGTATGTACCCTCTATACCCCCTACCTGTAGTATGTACCCTCTATCCCTCCTACCTGTAGTATGTACCCTCTATCCCTCCTACCTGTACCCTCTATAATCCCTACCTGTAGTATGTACCCTATATCCCTCCTACCTGTAGTATGTGCCCTCTATCCCTCCTACCTGTAGTATGTACCCTCTATCCCCCTACCTGTAGTATGTACCCTCTATCCCCCCTACCTGTAGTATGTACCCTCTATCCCCCCTACCTGTAGTATGTACCCTCTATCCCTCCTACCTGTAGTATGTACCCTCTATACCCCCTACCTGTACCCTCTATAATCCCTACCTGTACCCTCTATCCCCCTACCTGTAGTATGTACCCTCTATCCCTCCTACCTGTAGTATGTACCCTCTATACCCCCTACCTGTACCCTCTATAATCCCTACCTGTACCCTCTATCCCCCTACCTGTAGTATGTACCCTCTATCCCTCCTACCTGTAGTATGTACCCTCTATCCCCCCTACCTGTAGTATGTACCCTCTATCCCTCCTACCTGTAGTATGTACCCTCTATACCCCCTACCTGTAGTATGTACCCTCTATCCCTCCTACCTGTAGTATGTACCCTCTATCCCCCTACCTGTAGTATGTACCCTCTATCCCCCTACCTGTAGTATGTACCCTCTATCCCCCCTACCTGTAGTATGTACCCTCTAACCCTCCTACCTGTAGTATGTACCCTCTATCCCCCCTACCTGTACCCTCTATCCCCCCTACCTGTACCCTCTATCCCCCCTACCTGTAGTATGTACCCTCTATCCCCCTACCTGTAGTATGTACCCTCTATCCCTCCTACCTGTACCCTCTATCCCCCTACCTGTAGTATGTACCCTCTATCCCCCTACCTGTAGTATGTACCCTCTATCCCTCCTACCTGTACCCTCTATCCTCCTACCTGTAGTATGTACCCTCTATACCTCCTACCTGTAGTATGTACCCTCTATCCCCCTTACCTGTACACTCTATCCCCCCTACCTGTAGTATGTACCCTCTATACCTCCTACCTGTAGTATGTACCCTCTATCCCCCTACCTGTAGTATGTACCCTCTATCCCTCCTACCTGTAGTATGTACCCTCTATACCTCCTACCTGTAGTATGTACCCTCTATCCCCCTACCTGTAGTATGTACCCTCTATCCCTCCTACCTGTAGTATGTACCCTCTATCCCCCCTACCTGTAGTATGTACCCTCTATCCCTCCTACCTGTAGTATGTACCCTCTATCCCCCCTACCTGTAGTATGTACCCTCTATCCCCCTACCTGTAGTATGTACCCTCTATCCCCCCTACCTGTAGTATGTACCCTCTATACCTCCTACCTGTAGTATGTACCCTCTATCCCCCTACCTGTACCCTCTATCCCCCTACCTGTAGTATGTACCCTCTATCCCTCCTACCTGTACCCTCTATCCCCCTTACCTGTACCCTCTATCCCCCCTACCTGTAGTATGTACCCTCTATACCTCCTACCTGTAGTATGTACCCTCTATCCCCCTACCTGTAGTATGTACCCTCTATCCCTCCTACCTGTACACTCTATCCCCCCTACCTGTAGTATGTACCCTCTATACCTCCTACCTGTAGTATGTACCCTCTATCCCCCTACCTGTAGTATGTACCCTCTATCCCTCCTACCTGTACCCTCTATCCCCCTTACCTGTACCCTCTATCCCCCCTACCTGTAGTATGTACCCTCTATACCTCCTACCTGTAGTATGTACCCTCTATCCCCCTACCTGTAGTATGTACCCTCTATCCCCCTTACCTGTACCCTCTATCCCCCTACCTGTAGTATGTACCCTCTATCCCTCCTACCTGTAGTATGTACCCTCTATACCTCCTACCTGTAGTATGTACCCTCTATCCCCCTACCTGTAGTATGTACCCTCTATCCCTCCTACCTGTACCCTCTATCCCCCTACCTGTACCCTCTATCCCCCTACCTGTAGTATGTACCCTCTATCCCTCCTACCTGTAGTATGTACCCTCTATCCCCCTACCTGTAGTATGTACCCTCTATCCCTCCTACCTGTAGTATGTACCCTCTATCCCCCCTACCTGTAGTATGTACCCTCTATCCCCCCTACCTGTAGTATGTACCCTCTATCCCTCCTACCTGTACCCTCTATCCCTCCTACCTGTAGTATGTACCCTCTATCCCCCCTACCTGTAGTATGTACCCTCTATCCCCCCTACCTGTAGTATGTACCCTCTATACCTCCTACCTGTAGTATGTACCCTCTATCCCCCTACCTGTAGTATGTACCCTCTATCCCTCCTACCTGTAGTATGTACCCTCTATCCCCCCTACCTGTAGTATGTACCCTCTATCCCCCTACCTGTAGTATGTACCCTCTATCCCCCTACCTGTAGTATGTACCCTCTATCCCTCCTACCTGTAGTATGTACCCTCTATACCCCCTACCTGTAGTATGTACCCTCTATCCCCCTACCTGTAGTATGTACCCTCTATCCCCCCTACCTGTAGTATGTACCCTCTATCCCCCTACCTGTAGTATGTACCCTCTATCCCCCCTACCTGTAGTATGTACCCTCTATCCCCCCTACCTGTAGTATGTACCCTCTATCCCCCCTACCTGTAGTATGTACCCTCTATCCCCCTACCTGTAGTATGTACCCTCTATCCCCCCTACCTATACCCTCTATCCCCCTACCTGTAGTATGTACCCTCTATCCCTCCTACCTGTACCCTCTATCCCTCCTACCTGTAGTATGTACCCTCTATCCCTCCTACCTGTAGTATGTACCCTCTATCCCTCTTACCTGTACCCTCTATCCCCCTTCCTGTAGTTTGTACGCTCTATCCCTCCTACCTGTAGTATGTACCCTCTATCCCCCCTACCTGTAGTATGTACCCTCTATCCCCCCTACCTGTAGTATGTACCCTCTATCCCTCCTACCTGTAGTATGTACCCTCTATCCCTCCTACCTGTACCCTCTATCCCCCCTACCTGTAGTATGTACCCTCTACCCCCCTACCTGTACCCTCTATCCCCCTACCTGTAGTATGTACCCTCTATCCCTCCTACCTGTACCCTCTATCCCCCCTACCTGTAGTATGTACCCTCTACCCCCCTACCTGTACCGTCTATCCCCCCTACCTGTAGTATGTACCCTCTATCCCTCCTACCTGTAGTATGTACCCTCTATCTCTCCTACCTGTAGTATGTACCCTCTATCCCCCTACCTGTACCCTCTATCCCCCCTACCTGTAGTATGTACCCTCTATCCCTCCTACCTGTAGTATGTACCCTCTATCCCTCCTACCTGTAGTATGTACCCTCTATCTCTCCTACCTGTAGTATGTACCCTCTATCTCTCCTACCTGTAGTATGTACCCTCTATCTCTCCTACCTGTAGTATGTACCCTCTATCCCCCTACCTGTAGTATGTACCCTCTATCCCCCTACCTGTAGTATGTACCCTCTATCTCTCCTACCTGTAGTATGTACCCTCTATCCCCCTACCTGTAGTATGTACCCTCTATCTCTCCTACCTGTAGTATGTACCCTCTATCCCCCCTACCTGTAGTATGTACCCTCTATCTCTCCTACCTGTAGTATGTACCCTCTATCCCCCTACCTGTAGTATGTACCCTCTATCCTCCTACCTGTACCCTCTATCCCTCCTACCTGTAGTATGTACCCTCTATCCCCCTACCTGTAGTATGTACCCTCTATCCCCCTACCTGTAGTATGTACCCTCTATCCCCCCTACCTGTAGTATGTACCCTCTATCCCTCCTACCTGTAGTATGTACCCTCTATCCCCCTACCTGTAGTATGTACCCTCTATCCCTCCTACCTGTAGTATGTACCCTCTATCCCTCCTACCTGTAGTATGTACCCTCTATCCCCCCTACCTGTAGTATGTACCCTCTATCCCCCCTACCTGTAGTATGTACCCTCTATCCCCCCTACCTGTAGTATGTACCCTCTATCCCCCCTACCTGTACCCTCTATCCCCCTACCTGTAGTATGTACCCTCTATCCCCCCTACCTGTAGTATGTACCCTCTATCCCTCCTACCTGTAGTATGTACCCTCTATCCCTCCTACCTGTACCCTCTATCCCCCTACCTGTAGTATGTACCCTCTATCCCCCCTACCTGTAGTATGTACCCTCTATCCCCCCTACCTGTACCCTCTATCCCCCTACCTGTAGTATGTACCCTCTATCCCCCTACCTGTAGTATGTACCCTCTATCCCCCTACCTGTAGTATGTACCCTCTATCCCCCTACCTGTAGTATGTACCCTCTATCCCTCCTACCTGTAGTATGTACCCTCTATCCCTCTACCTGTAGTATGTACCCTCTATCCCTCCTACCTGTAGTATGTACCCTCTATACCTCCTACCTGTACCCTCTATCCCTCCTACCTGTAGTATGTACCCTCTATCCCCCCTACCTGTAGTATGTACCCTCTATCCCTCCTACCTGTAGTATGTACCCTCTATCCCCCTACCTGTAGTATGTACCCTCTATCCCCCTACCTGTAGTATGTACCCTCTATCCCCCTACCTGTAGTATGTACCCTCTATCCCCCTACCTGTAGTATGTACCCTCTATCCCCCCTACCTGTAGTATGTACCCTCTATCCCCCTACCTGTAGTATGTACCCTCTATCCCCCTACCTGTAGTATGTACCCTCTATCCCCCTACCTGTAGTATGTACCCTCTATCCCCCTACCTGTAGTATGTACCCTCTATCCCTCCTACCTGTAGTATGTACCCTCTATCCCTCCTACCTGTAGTATGTACCCTCTATCCCCCCTACCTGTAGTATGTACCCTCTATCCCCCTACCTGTAGTATGTACCCTCTATCCCCCCTACCTGTAGTATGTACCCTCTATCCCTCCTACCTGTAGTATGTACCCTCTATCCCCCCTACCTGTAGTATGTACCCTCTATCCCCCCTACCTGTAGTATGTACCCTCTATCCCCCTACCTGTAGTATGTACCCTCTATCCCTCCTACCTGTAGTATGTACCCTCTATCCCCCTACCTGTAGTATGTACCCTCTATCCCTCCTACCTGTAGTATGTACCCTCTATCCCCCTACCTGTAGTATGTACCCTCTATCCCCCTACCTGTAGTATGTACCCTCTATCCCTCCTACCTGTAGTATGTACCCTCTATCCCCCTACCTGTAGTATGTACCCTCTATCCCCCTACCTGTAGTATGTACCCTCTATCCCTCCTACCTGTAGTATGTACCCTCTATCCCCCTACCTGTAGTATGTACCCTCTATCCCTCCTACCTGTACCCTCTATCCCCCTACCTGTAGTATGTACCCTCTATCCTTCTACCTGTAGTATGTACCCTCTATCCCCCCTACCTGTAGTATGTACCCTCTATCCTTCTACCTGTAGTATGTACCCTCTATCCCCCCTACCTGTACCCTCTAATCCCCTACCTGTAGTATGTACCCTCTATCCCCCTACCTGTAGTATGTACCCTCTATCCCCCTACCTGTAGTATGTACCCTCTATCCCCCTACCTGTAGTATGTACCCTCTATCCCCCCTACCTGTAGTGTGTACCCTCTATCCCTCCTACCTGCAGTATGTACCCTCTATCCCCCTACCTGTACCCTCTATCCCTCCTACCTGTAGTATGTACCCTCTATCCCCCCTACCTGTAGTATGTACCCTCTATCCCCCCTACCTGTAGTATGTACCCTCTATCCCTCCTACCTGTAGTATGTACCCTCTATACCCCCTACCTGTAGTATGTACCCTCTATTCCCCTACCTGTAGTATGTACCCTCTATCCCTCCTACCTGCAGTATGTACCCTCTATCCCTCCTACCTGTAGTATGTACCCTCTATCTCTCCTACCTGTAGTATGTACCCTCTATCCCTCCTACCTGTAGTATGTACCCTCTATCCCCCCTACCTGTAGTATGTACCCTCTATCCCTCCTACCTGTACCCTCTATCCCCCCTACCTGTAGTATGTACCCTCTATCCCTCCTACCTGTACCCTCTATCCCTCCTACCTTTAGTATGTACCCTCTATCCCCCCTACCTGTAGTATGTACCCTCTATCCCTCCTACCTGTACCCTCTATCCCTCCTACCTGTAGTATGTACCCTCTATCCCTCCTACCTGTAGTATGTACCCTCTATCCCTCCTACCTGTAGTATGTACCCTCTATCCCTCCTACCTGTAGTATGTACCCTCTATCCCCCCTACCTGTAGTATGTACCCTCTATCCCCCTACCTGTACCCTCTATACCTCCTACCTGTAGTATGTACCCTCTATCCTCCTACCTGTAGTATGTACCCTCTATCCTCCTACCTGTAGTATGTACCCTCTATCCCTCCTACCTGTAGTATGTACCCTCTATACCCCTACCTGTAGTATGTACCCTCTATCCCTCCTACCTGTAGTATGTACCCTCTATCCCCCCTACCTGTACCCTCTATCCCCCTACCTGTAGTATGTACCCTCTATCCCTCCTACCTGTACCCTCTATCCCCCCTACCTGTAGTATGTACCCTCTACCCCCCTACCTGTACCGTCTATCCCCCCTACCTGTAGTATGTACCCTCTATCCCTCCTACCTGTACCCTCTATCCCCCCTACCTGTAGTATGTACCCTCTATCCCCCCTACCTGAGTAGACCCTCTATCCCCCCTACCTGTAGTATGTACCCTCTATCCCTCCTACCTGTAGTATGTACCCTCTATCTCTCCTACCTGTAGTATGTACCCTCTATCCCCCTAACTGTAGTATGTACCCTCTATCCCTCCTACCTGTAGTATGTACCCTCTATCTCTCCTACCTGTAGTATGTACCCTCTATCTCTCCTACCTGTAGTATGTACCCTCTATCTCTCCTACCTGTAGTATGTACCCTCTATCTCTCCTACCTGTAGTATGTACCCTCTATCCCCCTACCTGTAGTATGTACCCTCTATCCCCCTACCTGTAGTATGTACCCTCTATCCCTCCTACCTGTAGTATGTACCCTCTATCCCTCCTACCTGTAGTATGTACCCTCTATCTCTCCTACCTGTAGTATGTACCCTCTATCCCCCCTACCTGTAGTATGTACCCTCTATCTCTCCTACCTGTAGTATGTACCCTCTATCCCCCTACCTGTAGTATGTACCCTCTATCCCCCTACCTGTAGTATGTACCCTCTATCCCCCTACCTGTAGTATGTACCCTCTATCCCCCTACCTGTAGTATGTACCCTCTATCCCTCCTACCTGTAGTATGTACCCTCTATCCCCCTACCTGTAGTATGTACCCTCTATCCCTCCTACCTGTAGTATGTACCCTCTATCCCCCTACCTGTAGTATGTACCCTCTATCCCTCCTACCTGTACCCTCTATCCCTCCTACCTGTAGTATGTACCCTCTATCCCCCTACCTGTAGTATGTACCCTCTATCCCCCCTACCTGTAGTATGTACCCTCTATCCCCCTACCTGTAGTATGTACCCTCTATCCCTCCTACCTGTACCCTCTATCCCCCCTACCTGTAGTATGTACCCTCTATCCCTCCTACCTGTAGTATGTACCCTCTATCCCTCCTACCTGTAGTATGTACCCTCTATCCCTCCTACCTGTAGTATGTACCCTCTATCCCCCTACCTGTAGTATGTACCCTCTATCCCTCCTACCTGTAGTATGTACCCTCTATCCCTCCTACCTGTAGTATGTACCCTCTATCCCCCTACCTGTAGTATGTACCCTCTATCCCTCCTACCTGTAGTATGTACCCTCTATCCCCCTACCTGTACCCTCTATCCCCCTACCTGTAGTATGTACCCTCTATCTCTCCTACCTGTAGTATGTACCCTCTATCCCCCTACCTGTAGTATGTACCCTCTATCCCTCCTACCTGTAGTATGTACCCTCTATCCCCCCTACCTGTAGTATGTACCCTCTATCCCCCCTACCTGTAGTATGTACCCTCTATCCCTCCTACCTGTAGTATGTACCCTCTATCCCCCTACCTGTAGTATGTACCCTCTATCCCTCCTACCTGTAGTATGTACCCTCTATCCTCCTACCTGTAGTATGTACCCTCTATCCCTCCTACCTGTACCCTCTATCCCCCTACCTGTAGTATGTACCCTCTATCCCCCCTACCTGTAGTATGTACCCTCTATCCCCCTACCTGTAGTATGTACCCTCTATCCCCCTACCTGTAGTATGTACCCTCTATCCCCCTACCTGTAGTATGTACCCTCTATCCCCCCTACCTGTACCCTCTATCCCCCTACCTGTAGTATGTACCCTCTATCCCCCTACCTGTAGTATGTACCCTCTATCCCCCTACCTGTAGTATGTACCCTCTATCCCCCCTACCTGTACCCTCTATCCCCCTACCTGTAGTATGTACCCTCTATCCCCCTACCTGTAGTATGTACCCTCTATCCCCCTACCTGTAGTATGTACCCTCTATCCCCCTACCTGTAGTATGTACCCTCTATCCCCCCTACCTGTAGTATGTACCCTCTATCCCCCTACCTGTAGTATGTACCCTCTATCCCCCCTACCTGTAGTATGTACCCTCTATCCCCCTACCTGTAGTATGTACCCTCTATCCCCCTACCTGTACCCTCTATCCCCCCTACCTGTAGTATGTACCCTCTATCCCCCTACCTGTAGTATGTACCCTCTATCCCTCCTACCTGTAGTATGTACCCTCTATCCCCCCTACCTGTACCCTCTATCCCCCTACCTGTAGTATGTACCCTCTATCCCCCTACCTGTAGTATGTACCCTCTATACCCCCTACCTGTAGTATGTACCCTCTATCCCCCTACCTGTAGTATGTACCCTCTATCCCCCCTACCTGTAGTATGTACCCTCTATCCCTCCTACCTGCAGTATGTACCCTCTATCCCCCTACCTGTACCCTCTATCCCTCCTACCTGCAGTATGTACCCTCTATCCCCCTACCTGTACCCTCTATCCACCCTACCTGTAGTATGTACCCTCTATCCCCCTACCTGTAGTATGTACCCTCTATCCCCCCTACCTGTAGTATGTACCCTCTATCCCTCCTACCTGTAGTATGTACCCTCTATCCCCCTACCTGTACCCTCTATCCCCCTACCTGTAGTATGTACCCTCTATCCCCCCTACCTGTAGTATGTACCCTCTATCCCCCCTACCTGTAGTATGTACCCTCTATCCCTCCTACCTGTAGTATGTACCCTCTATCCCCCCTACCTGTAGTATGTACCCTCTATCCCCCTACCTGTACCCTCTATCCCCCTACCTGTAGTATGTACCCTCTATCCCTCCTACCTGTACCCTCTATCCCTCCTACCTGTAGTATGTACCCTCTATCCCCCCTACCTGTAGTATGTACCCTCTATCCCCCTACCTGTACCCTCTATCCCCCCTACCTGTAGTATGTACCCTCTATCCCTCCTACCTGTACCCTCTATCCCCCTACCTGTAGTATGTACCCTCTATCCCCCTACCTGTAGTATGTACCCTCTATCCCTCCTACCTGTAGGCCCTCTATCCCCCCTACCTGTAGTATGTACCCTCTATCCCCCTACCTGTAGTATGTACCCTCTATCCCCCCTACCTGAGTATGTACCCTCTATCCCTCCTACCTGTAGTATGTACCCTCTATCCCCCCTACCTGTAGTATGTACCCTCTATCCCCCTACCTGTACCCTCTATCCCCCCTACCTGTAGTATGTACCCTCTATCCCTCTTACCTGTACCCTCTATCCCTCCTACCTGTAGTATGTACCCTCTATCCCCCCTACCTGTAGTATGTACCCTCTATCCCCCCTACCTGTACCCTCTATCCCCCTACCTGTAGTATGTACCCTCTATCCCTCCTACCTGTACCCTCTATCCCTCCTACCTGTAGTATGTACCCTCTATCCCTCCTACCTGTAGTATGTACCCTCTATCCCCCCTACCTGTAGTATGTACCCTCTATCCCCCTACCTGTAGTATGTACCCTCTATCCCCCCTACCTGTAGTATGTACCCTCTATCCCTCCTACCTGTAGTATGTACCCTCTATCCTCCTACCTGTAGTATGTACCCTCTATCCCTCCTACCTGTAGTATGTACCCTCTATCCCTCCTACCTGTAGTATGTACCCTCTATCCCCCTACCTGTAGTATGTACCCTCTATCCCTCCTACCTGTAGTATGTACCCTCTATCCCCCTACCTGTAGTATGTACCCTCTATCCTCCCTACCTGTAGTATGTACCCTCTATCCCTCTTACCTGTAGTATGTACCCTCTATCCCTCCTACCTGTACCCTCTATCCCCCTACCTGTAGTATGTACCCTCTATCCCTCCTACCTGTAGTATGTACCCTCTATCCCTCCTACCTGTAGTATGTGCCCTCTATCCCTCCTACCTGTACCCTCTATCCCCCTACCTGTAGTATGTACCCTCTATCCCCCCTACCTGTACCCTCTATCCCTCCTACCTGTAGTATGTACCCTCTATCCCTCCTACCTGTAGTATGTACCCTCTATCCCCCTACCTGTAGTATGTACCCTCTATCCCCCTACCTGTAGTATGTACCCTCTATCCCTCCTACCTGTACCCTCTATCCCTCCTACCTGTACCCTCTATCCCCCTACCTGTAGTATGTACCCTCTATCCCCCCTACCTGTACCCTCTATCCCTCCTACCTGTAGTATGTACCCTCTATCCCTCCTACCTGTAGTATGTACCCTCTATCCCCCTACCTGTAGTATGTACCCTCTATCCCTCCTACCTGTACCCTCTATCCCCCTACCTGTAGTATGTACCCTCTATCCCTCCTACCTGTAGTATGTACCCTCTATCCCTCCTACCTGTAGTATGTACCCTCTATCCCCCTACCTGTAGTATGTACCCTCTATCCCCCTACCTGTAGTATGTACCCTCTATCCCCCTACCTGTAGTATGTACCCTCTATCCCTCCTACCTGTAGTATGTGCCCTCTATACCTCCTACCTGTAGTATGTACCCTCTATCCCTCCTACCTGTAGTATGTACCCTCTATCCCCCTACCTGTAGTATGTACCCTCTATCCCCCTACCTGTAGTATGTACCCTCTATCCCCCTACCTGTAGTATGTACCCTCTATCCCTCCTACCTGTAGTATGTACCCTCTATCCCCTCTACCTGTAGTATGTACCCTCTATCCCTCCTACCTGCAGTATGTACCCTCTATCCCCCTACCTGTAGTATGTACCCTCTATACCCCTACCTGTACCCTCTATCCCCCTACCTGTAGTATGTGCCCTCTATACCTCCTACCTGTAGTATGTACCCTCTATCCCTCCTACCTGTAGTATGTACCCTCTATCCCCCTACCTGTAGTATGTACCCTCTATCCCCCTACCTGTACCCTCTATCCCCCTACCTGTAGTATGTACCCTCTATCCCTCCTACCTGTAGTATGTACCCTCTATCCCCTCTACCTGTAGTATGTACCCTCTATACCTCCTACCTGTAGTATGTACCCTCTATCCCTCCTACCTGTAGTATGTACCCTCTATCCCCCTACCTGTAGTATGTACCCTCTATACCCCTACCTGTACCCTCTATCCCCCTACCTGTAGTATGTACCCTCTATACCTCCTACCTGTAGTATGTACCCTCTATCCCTCCTACCTGTAGTATGTACCCTCTATACCTCCTACCTGTAGTATGTACCCTCTATCCCCCTACCTGTAGTATGTACCCTCTATCTCTCCTACCTGTAGTATGTACCCTCTATCCCCCTACCTGTAGTATGTACCCTCTATCCCCCTACCTGTAGTATGTACCCTCTATCTCTCCTACCTGTAGTATGTACCCTCTATCCCCCTACCTGTAGTATGTACCCTCTATCCCTCCTACCTGTAGTATGTACCCTCTATCCCTCCTACCTGTAGTATGTACCCTCTATCCCCCCTACCTGTAGTATGTACCCTCTATCCCCCTACCTGTAGTATGTACCCTCTATCCCCCCTACCTGTAGTATGTACCCTCTATCCCTCCTACCTGTACCCTCTATCCCCCCTACCTGTACCCTCTATCCCCCTACCTGTAGTATGTACCCTCTATCCCCCCTACCTGTAGTATGTACCCTCTATCCCTCCTACCTGTAGTATGTACCCTCTATCTCTCCTACCTGTAGTATGTACCCTCTATCCCCCTACCTGTAGTATGTACCCTCTATCCCCCTACCTGTAGTATGTACCCTCTATCCCCCTACCTGTAGTATGTACCCTCTATCCCCCTACCTGTAGTATGTACCCTCTATCCCTCCTACCTGTACCCTCTATCCCCCTACCTGTAGTATGTACCCTCTATCTCTCCTACCTGTAGTATGTACCCTCTATCCCTCCTACCTGTAGTATGTACCCTCTATCTCTCCTACCTGTAGTATGTACCCTCTATCTCTCCTACCTGTACCCTCTATCCCTCCTACCTGTAGTATGTGCCCTCTATCCCTCCTACCTGTACCCTCTATCCCCCCTACCTGTAGTATGTACCCTCTATCCCTCCTACCTGTAGTATGTACCCTCTATCCCTCCTACCTGTACCCTCTATC
Organism: Salvelinus fontinalis; assembly: GCF_029448725.1. Taxonomy (NCBI): domain Eukaryota; kingdom Metazoa; phylum Chordata; class Actinopteri; order Salmoniformes; family Salmonidae; genus Salvelinus; species Salvelinus fontinalis. Next base: position 48,972 of record NW_026600433.1, on the reverse strand, counting down.
CCCCTACCTGTAGTATGTACCCTCTATCCCTCCTACCTGTAGTATGTACCCTCTATCCCCCTACCTGTAGTATGTACCCTCTATCCCTCCTACCTGTAGTATGTACCCTCTATACCTCCTACCTGTAGTATGTACCCTCTATCCCTCCTACCTGTAGTATGTACCCTCTATCCCTCCTACCTGTAGTATGTACCCTCTATCCCTCCTACCTGTACCCTCTATCCCTCCTACCTGTAGTATGTACCCTCTATCCCCCCTACCTGTAGTATGTACCCTCTATCCCCCCTACCTGTACCCTCTATTCCCCTACCTGTAGTATGTACCCTCTATCCCCCCTACCTGTAGTATGTACCCTCTATCCCTCCTACCTGTAGTATGTACCCTCTATCCCCCCTACCTGTACCCTCTATCCCCCTACCTGTAGTATGTACCCTCTATCCCTCCTACCTGTAGTATGTACCCTCTATCCCCCTACCTGTAGTATGTACCCTCTATCCCCCCTACCTGTAGTATGTACCCTCTATCCCCCCTACCTGTACCCTCTATCCCTCCTACCTGTAGTATGTACCCTCTATCCCCCTACCTGTAGTATGTACCCTCTATCCTCCTACCTGTAGTATGTACCCTCTATCCCTCCTACCTGTACCCTCTATCCCCCTACCTGTAGTATGTACCCTCTATCCCCCCTACCTGTAGTATGTACCCTCTATCCCCCCTACCTGTAGTATGTACCCTCTATCCCCCCTACCTGTAGTATGTACCCTCTATCCTTCTACCTGTAGTATGTACCCTCTATCCCCCTACCTGTAGTACGTACCCTATATCCCCCCTACCTGTAGTATGTACCCTATATCCCTCCTACCTGTAGTATGTACCCTCTATCCCCCTACCTGTAGTATGTACCCTCTATCCCCCTACCTGTAGTATGTACCCTCTATCCCCCCTACCTGTAGTATGTACCCTCTATCCCCCTACCTGTAGTATGTACCCTCTATCCCTCCTACCTGTACCCTCTATCCCCCTACCTGTAGTATGTACCCTCTATACCCCCTACCTGTAGTATGTACCCTCTATCCCTCCTACCTGTAGTATGTACTCTCTATCCCTCCTACCTGTAGTATGTACCCTCTATCCCCCCTACCTGTAGTATGTACCCTCTATCCCTCTTACCTGTACCCTCTATCCCTCCTACCTGTAGTATGTACCCTCTATCCCCCCTACCTATACCCTCAATCCCCCCTACCTGTAGTATGTACCCTCTATCCCTCCTACCTGTACCCTCTATCCCCCCTACCTGTAGTATGTACCCTCTATCCCTCTTACCTGTACCCTCTATCCCTCCTACCTGTACCCTCTATCCCTCCTACCTGTAGTATGTGCCCTCTATCCCTCCTACCTGTACCCTCTTTCCCTCCTACCTGTAGTATGTACCCTCTATCCCCCCTACCTGTACCCTCTATCCCTCCTACCTGTACCCTCTATCCCCCCTACCTGTAGTATGTACCCTCTATCCCTCTTACCTGTACCCTCTATCCCTCCTACCTGTAGTATGTACCCTCTATCCCCCCTACCTGTACCCTCTATCCCCCCTACCTGTAGTATGTACCCTCTATCCCCCCTACCTGTAGTATGTACCCTCTATCCCCCTACCTGTAGTATGTACCCTCTATCCACCCTACCTGTAGTATGTACCCTCTATCCCTCCTACCTGTAGTATGTACCCTCTATCCCCCCTACCTGTAGTATGTACCCTCTATCCCTCCTACCTGTAGTATGTACCCTCTATCCCTCCTACCTGTAGTATGTACCCTCTATCCCTCCTACCTGTACCCTCTATCCCCCTACCTGTAGTATGTACCCTCTATCCCCCCTACCTGTAGTATGTACCCTCTATCCCTCCTACCTGTAGTATGTACCCTCTATCCCTCCTACCTGTAGTATGTACCCTCTATCCCCCCTACCTGTAGTATGTACCCTCTATCCCCCCTACCTGTAGTATGTACCCTCTGCAGTAGTCTTGAAGGGTCCATCCCAGACTGTGTAGAATGTATAGAACCTGCAATACATTAACAGTTGTGAGCAGTTAGAACACGGAAGATAATTTAGGAAGTATTTACACCCCTTAACTTATTCTGCATTTTATTGTATTACAGCCTGAATTTTTTATATTATTTTTTATTTTGTGTCAATGATTTACACACAATACCTCATAATGTCCACATTTATTTTTGGTTTTCGAACGTTTTTTTAAACGAATTAGAAATGAAAAAGCTGAAATGTCTTGAGTCAATAAGTATTCAACTCTTTTTGTTATGGCCTAAATAAATAAAATACGTTCTGGAGTAAAATGTGCTTAACAATAATAGTGTTTAACATGTTATTTTTATGACTTCCTCATCTCTGTACCCCACACGTACAATTATCTGTAAGGTCCCTCAGTCGAGCAGTGAATTTCAAACATAGATTCAACAACAAAGACCATGGAGGTTTTCCATTTAGATTTTTTTTTGAAAAGCAGACGCTGCATACCCCTTTGATCACGGTGAAGTTATTAGTTACACTGTGGATGGTGTATCAATACACCCAGTCACTACAAAGATACAGGCGTCCTTCCTAACTTAGTTGCCGGAGAGGAAGGAAACTGCTCAGGAATATCATCATGAGGCCAATGATGACTTTAGAACAGTTCCAGAGTTTAATGGCTGTACTGGGAGAAAACTGAGGATGGATCAACAACATTGTAGTTACTCCACAATACTAACCTAAATGACAGAGTGAAAAGAGTAATTCAAGTTTTGACTTAAATCGGATTGAAATTCTATGGCAAGACTTGAAAATGGCTGTCTAGGCAATAACTTGACAGAGCTTGAAGACTTTTTAAAATAGACAAATATTGTCCAATCCAGGTGTGGAAAGCTGTTAGAGACTTACCCCGAAAGATTCACAGCTGTAATCGCTTCCAAAGGTGATTCTAACATGTATTGACTCAGGGGCTGTGAATACTTATGTAAATGAGACATTTCTGTATTTCATTTTCAATACATTTGCAAAAATGTCTTAAAACATGTTTTCAATTTGGCATTGTGGGTTATTGTGATGTCATTATGGGGTATTGTGTGTAGATGAGTGAGAAAAAAACTATTTAATCCATTTTGAATTCAGGCTGTAAAACAAAATGTATTCATATCCAAAGTCAAGGGGTGTGAATACTTTCTGAAGGCACTGTATATACATGTGTAATGATTTATAAACCATTTAATAAGTGTATACTAATTTATTATATAAATATATATGATATCCATTTCTAAACTTGTACACTACCGGTCAAAAGTTTTAGACGACCTACTCTATTTTCTACATCGTAGAATAATAGTGAAGACGTCAACACTATGAAATAACACATATGGAATCATGTAGTAACCAAAAAAAAGTGTTAAACAAATAAAAAAATATTTTAGATTTTAGATTCTTCAAAGTAGCCACCCTTTGTCTTGATGACAGCTTTGCACACTCTTGGCATTCTCTCAACCAGCTTCATGGTGTAGTCACCTGGAATTCATTTCAATTAACAGGTGTGCCTTCTTAAAAGTTAGTTTGTGTAGAAAATAGTAAAAATAAAGAAAAAACCCTTGAATGAGTAGGTGTTCTAAAACTTTTCACTGTTAGTTTATAAGCATGTATAATTGCTTATTAATTATATACATTTCTAAACATATATAATAATGCATAATGGATTATCAATGATATACTGACTATTGAAATAAGCACCTTAATGTAATTTAAATGTAACATGAAAGTATAAATGATTAATGAAAGTGTATTATTGATATTGTTTATATTCATATTCATATTATAGTTATTATTATTACTTAGTAATTATTATTACTTTAGTTATAAGTATTGGTATTTAGTGTTAGTATTATTATTATATATATTATTTTTATTATAGTTATTATTAGAGGTATTATTATT
>NW_026600433.1:0-42500 GCF_029448725.1 Salvelinus fontinalis | reverse complement strand
CTAAAGCCACAGGGATATCATATAATAAAATGTTCATGAAATCACAAGTCCAAGACACCAAATGAAAGATTCACATCTTGTGACTCAAGCCATCATTTCTGATTTTTAAAATGTTTTACAGGGAAGACACAATATGTAAATCTATTAGCTAACCACGTTAGCAAAAGACACCACTTCTTTACTCCACCATTTTTTTACTCCATCAGTAGCTATCACAAATCCGACCAAATAAAGACATAAATAGCCACTAACCAAGAAACAACCTCATCAGATGACAATCTGATAACATATTTATTGTATAGCATATGTTTTGTTAGAAAAATGTGCATATTTCAGGTATAAATCAGAGTTTACCATTGCAGCCACCATCACAACTCTCACCAAAGCGACTAGAATAACTACAGAGACCATCGTGTATTAGCTAATTACTCATCATAAAACATTTCTTAAAAATACACAGCGTGCAGCAGATGAAAGACACAGATCTTGTGAATCCAGCCAATATTTCAGATTTTCTAAGTGTTTTACAGCGAAAACACAATATAGCGTTATATTAGCTTACCACAATAGCAAACATCACAACAGCATTGATTCAAGGCAAAAATAGCGATAACGTATAAACCACCAAAATATATAAATTTTTTCACTAACCTTCTCAGAATTCTTCAGATGACAGTCCTATAACATCATAATACACAATGCATATAGAGTTTGTTCGAAAATGTGCATATTTAGCGGCACAAATCGTGCTTATACAATGAGAATAGTGTCCAAAACCTCAAGCAATCTGTCCGACGCCATCTTGGAGAGGCACCTATTCTAATCGAAAACTATTCATAAACTTGACAAAAAAAATACAGGTTGGACAGCAATTGAAAGATAAATTAGTTCTTAATGTAATCGCTGGGTTACATTTTTAAAATTAACGTTACTTCAAGCATACAGCGTGCGCTAAAGCGAGACCGCACCATAATTCATGGCGGAATTATTATTTGACATTTGTCAACATAAGTACGAATTAACAGCATAAAGACTGCTTACTATTTGTTGAGCTTCCATCAGAATCTTGGGCAAGGTGTCCTTTCTCCAGAACAATCGTTGCTAGGTTGGAGAACGTCCTCTACCACGTTGCAATTAGCAGTAAACAATAGCATGAGAGAGAGAGATACCCAACCCCCTAGAACGCCAGAAAATGAAATACCAGAAAATCGCAATATACTGACATAAACTAATATAACTCGGTTTAAAATAACAACATTATGATGTCTTTAAAGCCTATATCGAATAAAAACAGAGCCGGATATATCTAGGAGCTAAAACAGGAGCTTCTAAAACGACATGCCAAGATCCTCCCTGCGTCAGAGCGAAGAATCAAAGTAGGGGACACTTCGTTTCCAAGCAATTTATAGACTTTCAGATCTGCCTAGAGACTCCATTTCAAGTCCCTCTATTCGCTGACACCCAGGGGAAGGCGTATGCAGTGCATCTCAACCAATAGAGGACAGGCAAATTAATAAACTGTCCTGGGAACAGCGAGCAGATTTCAGCATTTTCAAATCCTCATAGGAAAATTGCTCTAAGTCCAGTTCTGTTTCACTCACAGACATAATTAAAACGGTTTTAGAAACTAGAGAGTGTTTTCTATCCAATAGTAATAATAATATGCATATTGTACGAGCAAGAATTGAGTACGAGGCAGTTTAATTTGGGCACTATTGTTTCCAATGGTGAAACAGCGCCCCCATATTGACAAGAATTAATTAAGAGTAGTGGCTGCTGAATTCTGGTAAATGGTGGTAAATGGTGTGACCAGTCAAGAACTCGCAGGAAAGTTGTCTGTACAATCTGCTTCCTGCTGTTTAAATCTTATCTTTTTAACTAGCTCATCAGTATATTTTTTTTTAACATAAAGTCTTTGTCCAAACGCCCAGATATTTATAGGCAGGAACTCGATATATGCATGTTGTTTTTCTAATTGTCATTTTACAGATTTATGCATTGGATGGTTCTTTCATCGAGCCTAAACTGTATATATTTGAACTTTTGGATTAACCATTTTCTTTCACATTGAACAAACATACGAGTAAGTTAATAATACGAAGCTGAGATTTAAAGTAGGTTTTCTCATGTCTCTCCCTAAGCAGCAGGAAGCAGGTTTTACTTCCTGCTAGCTCTTGATTAATGGTGACACCACTCTAAAACTCTTGGATGCTGTGGACCATAGCGAGCGTCACTTTATCAGGGAACAGGTTTAATAATCATCACGGCTACTAGAACTAACGCTTCATCGTAGACTGATTATACAAAAGCATGTGGATCAGGTTGACTGGTCGTCTTTGAATTCCCGTAGATCACTTCATTTCTCCCTTTTCGATTACAAAGCTCTTCTGCACAAGCTTCCAACATCTCACTTCTGTGTTAAAGGATGTAAACACAGGGTTGGTTAACTCTTGTCGTCCCTCGTTTTTCTACGAACCAATCAGCCTTTAGATTAGGTTACTGTCATTCATATTCACCCAGTTCAATGTAACAGTGATAGGTTTAGGTTACTGTCATTCATATTCACCCAGTTCAATGTAACAGTGAGAGGTTTAGGTTACTGTCATTCATATTCACCCAGTTCAATGTAACAGTGATAGGTTTAGGTTACTGTCATTCATATTCACCCAGTTCAATGTAACAGTGATAGGTTTAGGTTACTGTCATTCATATTCACCCAGTTCAATGTAACAGTGATAGGTTTAGGTTACTGTCATTCATATTCACCCAGTTCAATGTAACAGTGATAGGTTTAGGTTACTGTCATTTATATTCACCCAGTTCAATGTAACAGTGATAGGTTTAGGTTACTGTCATTCATATTCACCCAGTTCAATGTAACAGTGATAGGTTTAGGTTACTGTCATTTATATTCACCCAGTTCAATGTAACAGTGACAGGTTTAGGTTACTGTCATTCATATTCACCCAGTTCAATGTAACAGTGATATGTTTAGGTTACTATATGATACTAGAATGTTCCCTGTACCCATCATGAGGTTGCTACAACCTAGCCTATGAATGAAAGAGGACAACGTAGGTCGAGAGAAATTAGAGTCAAGGTGACAGACATTGACACATTCAATACCTCCTTGCACCCGCTTGGCTGGAACTAGCTGATACAGGGTGTAGTCTTTAGTCTAACAGTTGCAAACGAGAGTTTCTATTCTATTGGACAAATTCAGGTATGTTTATCCCTGTTTCGTTCGGTTCCGTTTGCTTCCATTTACAAAACATTTTTCAACAGAATCGGCGGAATGAATACACCCCTGATCACTCGCAAACACAGTTTACTGTCATAGCAGCCACATACAAAAAGCATGATCACTTTCATAGCAGCCACATACAAACAGCCTGATCACTGTCATAGCAGCCACATACAAAAAGCATGATCACTGTCATAGCAGCCACATACAAACAGCATGATCCCTGTCATACCAGCCACATACAAACAGCATGATCACTGTCAAAGCAGCCACATAAAAACAGCATGATCACTGTCATAGCAGCCACATACAAACAGCATGATCACTGTCATAGCAGCCACATACAAACAGCATGATCCCTGTCATAGCAGCCACATACAAACAGCATGATCACTGTCTCAGCAGCCACATACAAACAGCATGATCCCTGTCATAGCAGCCACATACAAACAGCATGATCACTGTCTCAGCAGCCACATACAAACAGCATGATCCCTGTCAAAGCAGCCACATAAAAACAGCATGATCACTGTCATAGCAGCCACATACAAACAGCATGATAACTGTCATAGCAGCCACATACAAACAGCATGATCCCTGTTATAGCAGCCACATACAAACAGCATGATCACTTTGATTGTTGTATAATTCCATCGAAATCTATCTGTCCTCCTTTCACCTTTTCTCTTATGGACTTAAATCCAACAACACAACAGCTGTCTGTGACCAGATGAAAAAAGCCTTTCCATGCCAAACTTTCATATCATAACCGTTAACCGCTACACACAGCCTACATTGTAGTCACCATATTAACATCATAGTCAACATACACTACATGACCAAAAGTATGTGGACATCTGCTGGTCCCCCTTTGCTGCTGTAACAGCCTCCACTCTTCTGGGAAGGCTTTCCACTAGATGATGGAACATTGCTGCTAAAACAGCCTCCACTCTTCTGGGAAGGCTTTCCACTAGATGTTGGAACATTGCTGCTATAACAGCCTCCACTCTTCTGGGAAGGCTTTCAACTCAGATGTTGGAACATTGCTGCTATAACAGCCTCCACTCTTCTGGGAAGGCTTTCCACTAGATGTTGGAACATTACTGCTATAACAGCCTCCACTCTTCTGGGAAGGCTTTCCACTAGATGTTGGAACATTGCTGCTATAACAGCCTCCACTCTTCTGGGAAGGCTTTCCACTTAGATGTTGGAACATTGCTGCGGGGACTTGCTTCCATTCAGCCTTAAGAGCAGTAGTGAGGTCGGGCACGGATGTTGGGTGATTAGGCCTGGCTCACAGTCTGCACTCCAATTCAAGGGGTTGATGTCAGGGCTCTGTGCAGGTCAGTCAAGTTTGCTTCCCCATCCTTTTTGAAGAAATGAATTTGTTCAAAAATGTTTCAACTATTGTCTCTCTCAGTCAACTACTCACCACATTTGATGCACTGCAGTGCTAGCTAGCTGTAGCTTATGCTTTCACATACTTACACATGTATAAGCACTGTATGAACATACTTTAGTCACATTTTATTATCATATTTTTTTTTTAAATGTTTACTTATCCATAAGGCATATGTTTTGTACATTTGCAATATGATCTCATAGGAAGTCAAATGTCAAAATTCGAAAATTACAAAAATTAGAAGAAACTTATCACCCCCTTTAAAAAAGTGCTTTCTGGACCGTTTTTCAAAATTCTTTCGATTTTTATGTCAATTTCACATGTATAAGAAGTGTATGAACGTACTTTTGTCATATTTTATTATCATCATTTTTTTTTTACTTGTCCATAAGGCATAGGTTTGTCCATTTGCAATATGATTTCATAGGAAGTCAAAAGTCGAATATATATATATATATATATATTTTTTTTTTAAAGGCCAAAATGAAGCATTTAAAACCATATTGAAAATCGTGCCTGGTAACCCAAAACATGAAACATAGAATATTTTCGAGAAGAAAAAACAGAATATTTTTTTACTTTTTTTGAAAACCTCCATAAATCACTCAGGCCAGGACCCATTGATTTGGGGCCGTAGTATAGTGCTCCCATAGCGGGCATGGAGCTTATTTGATGTCCGTTGTTTCTGTTCAAATATTTTTTATTGAACACACACAGGAATGGTGTATAGGTATGAAAGGCAGGTATACAATTTTTAACTAAACATAAAAGAGCAGACAGATATAAAAAGATCCAGAGTTCTGGGTACAAAACAATTATTACAAAACAAGACATACAAAACAAGGACAGGTAGATAGAAAGAGGGTGGGTGTCACCCCCCCCTTTATCCCTCCCCCCCTTTATCCCTTCCCCTTATACCCCTCCCCGCTGCTCGGGTGGCGGTGCCAGCACATGCTGCCCAGAGGTGGATTAAAATATTACAATGGAGAGTGCGTTAAAAAGTACAAATTCACAGCGCCGAATGGTCCAAGTAAGAGAGGAAAGGCTGCCAGATCTGATCAAATGTTAATAATTTATTGTTCAGAATATATCTAATCCATTCTAAGTGTACAGTGTTTGCCAATTCGCTGAGCCATAATTTGGTAGTGGGCGCTTCCCTCTTTTTCCAGAACAACAAGATTCGTTTTTTTGCCGAAATGAGACCGTAAGAGATGAGTTGTTTTTGGGGGTTGGTTAGTCCGATTAGGGAATCGGACACTCCCAGGATTATCAGAAGCGGGTCTGGGTCAATTGAAGTCTCCAGAACTTCAGAGAGGATCCTAAAAATTCCACACCAGTAACCATGCAAGCTAGAGCATAGGGCAAAGCAGTGGAGAAGTGTACCCTGTGCAGCCTGACATTTATCACACAAAGGGGATGTATCAGGAAATATCCTATGCAGTTTGGTTTTGGAATAGTGTAATCTGTGTAATACCTTGAATTGTATGAGCCGATGTCTGGAGTTAATGGAGCAGGTGTGGATATACTCCAAGCTATCTTCCCAGTCTGCCATCGAAATGTCAGTCCCTAGTTCTTCCTCCCATTTTGCCTTAATGGCCTCTGTAGAGGGTGTGCTAACCGATTGAAAAGAGTCATATAAACGAGATATCAGTTTGTCTGAGGTGGGGGATGTTTTTATGCATCCGTCAAACATGGAAGGCTTAGCGTTCCCAAATGTTGGGAGGTGTTTCCTAACGTAGTCTCTGATTTGTAGGTATCTGAAAAAGTTATTTCTGGGAAGATTATAAGTTTCCCTCAGCAACTCAAAGGAAGCAAAGGTCCCTTCTATATATAAATCCCCTATGGTACTTATCCCCAACTCTCCCCATTGCTCAAAGGTGTTATCAAGGTTGGAGGGGGCAAAGGAGGGGTTCCTGTCAACAGGGAGCATGAATGACATTGGTCTAAGCTCAAAGTGGGTTTTAATTTGCTTCCAGATTCGGACTGTGCAATGAATAATAGGATTGTTACGATAAAGTGACCTCTCCAGATTGACAGGCGACAAAATCACAGCACCAATAGAGAAGGGGTGACACTCCTCACGCTCCATACTAAGCCAGGTGGGTGACGGACGTGCGTCATCCAGCAAAAACGTAACCGCACGGAGGTTAGCGGCCCAATAATAAAATATAAAATTTGGGAGAGACAATCCTCCTTTCATCTTGGATTTGCAGAGGTGTTTTTTACCTATCCTGTGTGTTTTATAATCCCAGATGAAAGGATTGATAATTGAGTCCAGTTGTTTATGAAAGGATTTAGGTATGAATACTGGGATGTTCTGGTATAGGTAGAGCAGTTGTGGGAGGAAGACTATTTTAATGGCATTAATTCTTCCGAGCAGAGAAATTGGGAGAGTTCTCCAAATTGTATGTTTGTTTTTAGTTTTTGCATCAGCGAGGGGAAATTCTCTTTAAATAGTAAGGAATATTGTTTGGTAACTACAATTCCTAGATAGGAAAATTTTTCTGAAGATAACTTAAGTGGAAGATGTTCTAGCCAGGAGGTGTTTTGTAACCGTATGGGCATTAATTCACTCTTGTTCCAATTTATTCTGTATCCCGAGAAGGTACCAAACAAATTAATCACATCAAGAATAGCTGGAATACTAGCTTGGGGTTCTGTTACATAGAGGCGAATGTCATCTGCGTATAGGGAAATCTTATTTAGAGTATCTTTAGTATTATAGCCGTGTATTGCTGCATCAGATCTAATCGTCTGAGCGAGAGGTTCAATGATTAGGGCGAAGAGCATAGGCGACAGCGCACAACCCTGCCTTGTCCCTCTGTAGAGGTTAAATTGGGGCGACAATGATTGGTTAGTGAGTATTCTCGCACAGGGGTTCTTATATAAAAGCTGGATCCAATTTATGAACCCATCTCCAATATTACATTTCTGTAGGACTTTGAATAGATAGGACCACTCAACTTGGTCAAAAGCCTTCTCGGCGTCAAGAGATATAACGGCAAGGTCCATGTTTGGTAACCTCTGAGAATACATAATGTTGAAGAGGCGCCTGAGATTGAAGAATGAGTTTCTGTTCGGGATAAAGCCGGTCTGGTCCGAATGGACCAGTTTGCCAATTAAAGTGCTAAGCCTGTTAGCCAGGGTTTTTGCTAAAATCTTTTGGTCTGTATTGAGGAGGGATATTGGTCTGTACGACCCTACCTCTTCCGGATCTTTACCCTTCTTATGTATAACTGTAATGAATGCTTCAACCAAAGTAGATGGGAGAGCTCCATCCTCTCTGGACTGAACCAACATTTTGTGCAGGTAGGGAGAGAGCATGTTGCTGAATGTTTTATAGAATTCACCCGGGTATCCATCTGGGCCCGGGGTCTTGCCACTCTTTAGAGTTTTGATTGTTTCTCGAATTTCTTCAAGAGATATTTCCTTATTCAGGAAGTTAGAATCTTCCTGGTTCAGGGCAGGAAGATTACAGTCATCCAAAAAGTTTTGCATAATTAAGGGGTTAGAATCGGCTTTAGATGTATATAGAGTCTCACAAAACTGACGGAATCTGTCATTGATGTCTTTGGGGGAAGAGAGTAATTCCCCAGATGCAGACTTAACTTTGTGAATCATTCGGTCACTCACAATTTTTCGAAGTTGTCTGGCGAGTAATTTGTGTGGTTTGTCACCAAACTCAAAATATTTTTGCTTGGCGTAGAGAAAAGATTTAGCAATTTTAGCTGAGAGAGTCTGATTATATTCAAATTTTAAAGAGGTAATTTTTTTATGTTTCTCCATAGATGGATGTCTAGCATTCTCCCTATCCAGTAAGTGAATTTGTCCCTCCAGTTCTACCAATTTTCCCTTGTTTTGCCTACTCCTGGCAGTCTGATAGGAGATGATACAGCCTCTCAAATAAGCCTTAAGTGTTTCCCACAGTAATGCTGGGGAAGTCTCTGTGTTGTCGTTGGTATCAAAGAAAAATGTTATTTGGTCTTTAAGATGTTCACAGAATGTTGGTTCTGTGAGGAGCTGAGGATTTAACCTCCAGACCCTCTCGTTTGGTACCATGTCACCCAATCTCAGGGAGAAGGTGAGTGGACTGTGGTCCGAGATTATAATATCATGATACTTCACATTACAGGTATAGGGGAGTAGTTTAGCATCAACCAAAAAGTAGTCAATTCGAGTATAAACATTGTGAACATGAGAGTGAAAGGAGTATTCCCTGCCCGTAGGGTTAGTGATCCTCCATATATCAAATAAGTTAGAATTCTTTATGTAGGTATTCAAGAATTCACTTGAATAGGAGGTGGGGGTTCGCCGGGTAGAGGATCTGTCCAAATATTGGTCTAGCACGCAGTTAAGGTCCCCTCCAATGATCAGGTTAGTATGGGAGATATCTGGAATCAGGGCAAGGACTCTTTTGAAAAAAGAGGGGTTATAAATGTTTGGCCCATAGATATTTAGTAGAGTTACAGAAGTAGAGTGGATCTCTCCTATTAATATCACATAACGACCCTCTTTATCCACAATAGTGGTTTTATGTAGAAAGGGAATTCCTTTCCGTACCAGAATCGCTGTGCCTCTCGTTTTGGCAGAGAAGTTAGAGTGATACACTTGCCCCACCCACCTACATTTGAGTCTGCTGTGAGAATTATTTTTCAGATGGGTTTCTTGCAAAATATGATATCAGACGAGAGTGCTTTCATGTGGGCTAGGACCTTGCCTCTCTTAATTGGTTCGTTTAAGCCCTTGACATTCCAGGAAGTGAATGTGAGCCCCGCCCTCCTCTCATTTGTAGTTCCTATGGTGGCCTGCATAACTTGTAACTCAATAAAAAGGTAAGAAAGCGCACCAAACCATCACGATCAGCATATGTAGCAGCTACACCCGAGCAGTATCCAACCAGCCCCTCCCCCCCTGCAAGCCCCTTTACTTCCCACCCTGTTCCCCTACTTTCCCCACTATTTACCCCCCCGCCCAACCCACCTTTAACAGGCATACACAAAAAGGAGAGAAACTAAAATAAAAATAAAAATAATAAACACATTGTCTGGCCGATGCCAAAAAAGCACGGCGCGACCTCAAACAAGAGGTAAAACAAAAATAAAATCCCAACTGTACGTTCACCTCTCACTATCCTAGAACTTCTACTAACATATGAACTGAGGAGGCTCCCGCGAATAAAGTGTCCAATTAGCATCTAATAAACCTAAAGAGAATAAGTTGCAACCTAAACATATTGCGCACTTAAGCGTCATCTTGGGTCTATCTATCCCTGAGATAAGCAAGATATAGCATCACAAGATTATTTTGCTAAGCACTGCCGGTCTAAACATGAACCATCAGCAACCAACTTAGACAGCCGTACATTTACATATTGTGGGTTAGAACGGAAACAAAATTTTTTCTAAATTAAACGTATCCCCCAGTCAGAAAATAAATAAATAAAAAGGTTATATACATGTATACATACACACACATACACATACTTACCCATATACATATATATATATATATATATATATATATATATATATATATATATATATACATATATACACATACATACATACATATACACACATATATATATATACATATACATACATACACACACACACACACACACATGCATACATACATACACACACACACACACACATCCCCAAAAAATACATATAAAGGTATATATTTAAAAATATATATATATACATATACACACACACACACCCATACATATCTACATATGCGCATATACACATACATACCCATACATACAGAAACATTCATGCCCCAGAGTAATAATCTACACTAATTTAAAATATACACATACATAATAGTAACATGCTAAGAGAAAATAATTATAAAGTACAAATAATAATTATATGTACGCACACCTACCTAGACACTACAGAGGGCTGGTAGGGATCTAATCGGGAGAGCGGCCCTCGGCTATATCAAAGGCAGAACGGCACAAAACATCCACCTGCTATCCAGGTGTCTGTGTCTGCCCCTTCCCCACCATCACCCCCAGTCCCCTGCAAGCTTTAAATAAATGGTATTGTAATAACAATAAATGTAAGAATTAAAAAATAAATAACGAAACAAAAAAAACTGGGGGTAATAAGTATATTCATCCGAAAGTGTCAATGATCAAACCTGGAAGGCATCCTAAATAGGCATCGCTCTGAATACAGCCCGAATGAAAGTGACTTTAATTGAGAGCCAAGACCGCCCTCCACAGCATCTTACATGTTCGGTAGCCCTTGTTGATACCGTTCAGTACGGTTTCACCCGTTATGGTTTAGTATGGATTCGATTCCATGAGCAGACCCTAACACACAATGACAAGGCACTCTAACCTGTACGGGGGATTGGCGTATGTTCCCGGATAAACTTCTCTGCGTCCAAAACCGAGGAGAGCCACATCTTCTCACCGGAGGGCGGGGTAATTCTTAGTCTTGCAGGGAAGAGCAAGGCTGGGCGAAGATGGAGTTTGTAGAGTTTGGCCATGACATCTCTGTAGCCGCCACGGTCCTTTGCCACATCGGGCGCATAATCATCATAGACACGGAAGGGGTGCCCTTTATGTAACAGGTTGCCCCTCATTCGGGCCTCGCGCAGGATAAGATCCTTGGTCTTGAAACTGTGACAACAGATGATTACTGGGCGAGGGCGTTGACCCGGTCCAGGCACTGGGACAGGGGCGCGATGTGCACGGTCCAGCCGGGGGTCCGAAGCCAAAACGTCCGATCCCATTGCATCCTTCAATAGCTTGGCGAAGAAGTCGGTGGGGCGAGAGCCCGCCTCTACCCCCTCTGCCAGACCAACAACGCGAAGGTTATTACGTCTGGAACGGCCCTCCAGGTCGACCACTTTCACAGAAAGCCTCTGCACAGTGCCCTGTAGTGACGAGCACAGCTTCTCTAACTCGTCGATCCTACCAGCGCTGAATTCAGAAGCCCTCTCAAGGTCCACAATACTCTGGCCCTGCGAAGCGACCGCTCGAATGGTGCCCTCGATTTTGGTGTCCAGTTCAGCAATAGTAGCCTTAAGATCCTCAGCTAAAGCAACACGTAGTTCTCCCAAAGCCTGGGTAAGTTCTTTAAGTGTCACGTTGTTGCCTGTGCCTTCCGCCATGTCTGTCTCGTTGTTTGGTGTGGAGTAGGCCTCCGATGTGGATTTATTGTCCTTTGGTCGCTTATTACTCGGCATTTTTACACAGAAAGTTACGATGTTGTATTAGAAAGAAACGTTTGTTGTAAAAAGTATAATAAAGTAGGTTAAGTTAGATTATTTCGCAAAAAAGTTGCAGGAGCCTCTCACACGCAGCCGTTCACTCCAACATGCTAGCTCCGCCCTCGATGTCCGTTGTTTCTTAGTTTGTTTGATATTCTGTTTCATTTGTTCCCAGGGGGGAAGGGGAAGGCACCTAGGGAGTGCTTAGGCAAGAGGCCCGCGGGCATACATACCCGTAGTAAATTCACTGTCTAGGCACACTAGGTAAGACCTGGGCGGACCACTCCCTGTATTTTGGTTAGGGCACCAGGTGGTGCTAAGTTAGGTAAGTTAGGCAGGTTAGATAGGAGAGGGGGGAACTTTGATATTTACTTTCTTTGCTTTGGTTCTGTCCAGCCCCTTTTCCTCATATTACCGTGTAAAGGAAATAAATCCTAGTAAGCGGTCAATTCTGCCTTTGTCGTCCTTTCACACATACAGTCCCATACCTCTTTCACTTCACGGGGAGTTGAGTTGCAGCAGGGTGTTGCGTTCCCTCTTCACAGAGGCGTGCGTAACATCGAGAAGAAAAAACATAAAATATTTTTGAGAAGAAAAAACAATATTTTTAGACTTTTTTTGAAAACCTCCATAAATCACTCAGGCCGGACCCCATTGACTTGGGGCCGTAGTATAGTTCTCCCATAGCGGACATGGATGTCTGGATGCCCCCTAAAAGCATTTAAAACCGTTTTGAAAAATCACGCCTGGTAACCCAAAAACATGAAACATGAAACATAAACTGGTGGTTTATTAGTGTTGTTGAGATGTGGAGGTTTATTAGTGTTGTTGAGATGTGGAGGTTTATTAGTGTTGTGTTTATTAGTGGTGTTGAGATGTGGTGGTTTATTAGTGTTGTGTTTATTAGTGTTGTTGAGATGTGGAGGTTTATTAGTGGTGTTGAGATGTGGTGGTTTATTAGTGTTGTGTTTATTAGTGTTGAGATGTGGAGGTTTATTAGTGGTGTTGAGATGTGGAGGTTTATTAGTGTTGTTGAGATGTGGAGGTTTATTAGTGTTGTTGAGATGTGGAGGTTTATTAGTGTTGTTGAGATGTGGAGGTTTATTAGTGTTGTTGAGATGTGGAGGTTTATTAGTGTTGTTGAGATGTGGTGGTTTATTAGTGTTGTGTTTATTAGTGTTGTTGAGATGTGGAGGTTTATTAGTGTTGTTGAGATGTGGAGGTTTATTAGTGGTGTTGAGATGTGGAGGTTTATTAGTGGTGTTGAGATGTGGTGGTTTATTAGTGTTGTGTTTATTAGTGTTGTTGAGATGTGGAGGTTTATTAGTGGTGTTGAGATGTGGAGGTTTATTAGTGTTGTTGAGATGTGGAGGTTTATTAGTGTTGTTGAGATGTGGAGGTTTATTAGTGTTGTTGAGATGTGGAGGTTTATTAGTGTTGTTGAGATGTGGAGGTTTATTAGTGTTGTTGAGATGTGGTGGTTTATTAGTGTTGTGTTTATTAGTGTTCTTGAGATGTGGAGGTTTATTAGTGTTGTTGAGATGTGGAGGTTTATTATTGGTGTTGAGATGTGGTGGTTTATTAGTGTTGTGTTTATTAGTGTTGTTGAGATTTGGAGGTTTATTAGTGTTGTTGAGATGTGGTGGTTTATTAGTGTTGTGTTTATTAGTGTTGTTGAGATTTGGAGGTTTATTAGTGTTGTTGAGATGTGGTGGTTTATTAGTGTTGTGTTTATTAGTGTTGTGGAGATGTGGTGGTTTATTAGTGTTGTGTTTATTAGTGTTGTTGAGATTTGGAGGTTTATTAGTGTTGTTGAGATGTGGTGGTTTATTAGTGTTGTGTTTATTAGTGTTGTTGAGATGTGGTGGTTTATTAGTGTTGTGTTTATTAGTGTTGTTGAGATTTGGAGGTTTATTAGTGTTGTTGAGATGTGGTGGTTTATTAGTGTTGTGTTTATTAGTGTTGTGGAGATGTGGTGGTTTATTAGTGCTGTTGAGATGTGGTGGTTTATTAGTGTTGTTGAGATGTGGAGGTTTATTAGTGGTGTTGAGATGTGGTGGTTTATTAGTGTTGTTGAGATGTGGAGGTTTATTAGTGGTGTTGAGATGTGGAGGTTTATTAGTGGTGTTGAGATGTGGTGGTTTATTAGTGTTGTTGAGATGTGGAGGTTTATTAGTGTTGTTGAGATGTGGAGGTTTATTAGTGTTGTTGAGATGTGGTGGTTTATTAGTGTTGTGTTTATTAGTGTTGTTGAGATGTGGAGGTTTATTAGTGTTGTTGAGATGTGGAGGTTTATTAGTGTTGTTGAGATGTGGAGGTTTATTAGTGTTGTTGAGATGTGGAGGTTTATTAGTGTTGTTGAGATGTGGAGGTTTATTAGTGTTGTTGAGATGTGGAGGTTTATTAGTGTTGTTGAGATGTGGAGGTTTATTAGTGTTGTTGAGATGTGGTGGTTTATTAGTGTTGTTGAGATGTGGAGGTTTATTAGTGTTGTTGAGATGTGGAGGTTTATTAGTGTTGTTGAGATGTGGAGGTTTATTAGTGCTGTTGAGATGTGGAGGTTTATTAGTGCTGTTGAGATGTGGAGGTTTATTAGTGTTGTTGAGATGTGGTGGTTTATTAGTGTTGTTGAGATGTGGAGGTTTATTAGTGTTGTTGAGATGTGGAGGTTTATTAGTGTTGTTGAGATGTGGAGGTTTATTAGTGTTGTTGAGATGTGGAGGTTTATTAGTGTTGTTGAGATGTGGAGGTTTATTAGTGTTGTTGAGATGTGGAGGTTTATTAGTGTTGTTGAGATGTGGAGGTTTATTAGTGTTGTTGAGATGTGGAGGTTTATTAGTGTTGTTGAGATGTGGAGGTTTATTAGTGTTGTTGAGATGTGGAGGTTTATTAGTGCTGTTGAGATGTGGAGGTTTATTAGTGTTGTTGAGATGTGGTGGTTTATTAGTGGTGTGTTTATTAGTGTTGTTGAGATGTGGAGGTTTATTAGTGGTGTTGAGATGTGGTGGTTTATTAGTGTTGTTGAGATGTGGAGGTTTATTAGTGTTGTTGAGATGTGGAGGTTTATTAGTGTTGTTGAGATGTGGAGGTTTATTAGTGTTGTTGAGATGTGGAGGTTTATTAGTGTTGTTGAGATGTGGAGGTTTATTAGTGTTGTTGAGATGTGGAGGTTTATTAGTGTTGTTGAGATGTGGAGGTTTATTAGTGTTGTTGAGATGTGGAGGTTTATTAGTGTTGTTGAGATGTGGAGGTTTATTAGTGTTGTTGAGATGTGGAGGTTTATTAGTGTTGTTGAGATGTGGAGGTTTATTAGTGGTGTTGAGATGTGGAGGTTTATTAGTGTTGTTGAGATGTGGAGGTTTATTAGTGTTGTTGAGATGTGGAGGTGTATTAGTGTTGTTGAGATGTGGAGGTTTATTAGTGTTGTTGAGATGTGGAGGTTTATTAGTGTTGTTGAGATGTGGAGGTTTATTAGTGTTGTTGAGATGTGGAGGTTTATTAGTGTTGTTGAGATGTGGAGGTTTATTAGTGTTGTTGAGATGTGGAGGTTTATTAGTGTTGTTGAGATGTGGTGGTTTATTAGTGTTGTTGAGATGTGGAGGTTTATTAGTGTTGTTGAGATGTGGAGGTTTATTAGTGTTGTTGAGATGTGGAGGTTTATTAGTGTTGTTGAGATGTGGAGGTTTATTAGTGTTGTTGAGATGTGGAGGTTTATTAGTGCTGTTGAGATGTGGAGGTTTATTAGTGTTGTTGAGATGTGGTGGTTTATTAGTGTTGTTGAGATGTGGAGGTTTATTAGTGTTGTTGAGATGTGGAGGTTTATTAGTGTTGTTGAGATGTGGAGGTTTATTAGTGTTGTTGAGATGTGGAGGTTTATTAGTGTTGTTGAGATGTGGAGGTTTATTAGTGTTGTTGAGATGTGGAGGTTTATTAGTGCTGTTGAGATGTGGAGGTTTATTAGTGTTGTTGAGATGTGGTGGTTTATTAGTGGTGTGTTTATTAGTGTTGTTGAGATGTGGAGGTTTATTAGTGGTGTTGAGATGTGGTGGTTTATTAGTGTTGTTGAGATGTGGAGGTTTATTAGTGGTGTTGAGATGTGGAGGTTTATTAGTGTTGTTGAGATGTGGAGGTTTATTAGTGTTGTTGAGATGTGGAGGTTTATTAGTGTTGTTGAGATGTGGAGGTTTATTAGTGTTGTTGAGATGTGGAGGTTTATTAGTGCTGTTGAGATGTGGAGGTTTATTAGTGTTGTTGAGATGTGGAGGTTTATTAGTGTTGTTGAGATGTGGAGGTTTATTAGTGCTGTTGAGATGTGGAGGTTTATTAGTGTTGTTGAGATGTGGAGGTTTATTAGTGTTGTTGAGATGTGGAGGTTTATTAGTGCTGTTGAGATGTGGAGGTTTATTAGTGTTGTTGAGATGTGGAGGTTTATTAGTACTGTTGAGATGTGGAGGTTTGATCTCTTCCAGCCCTTGTCTCTCCCTCCCTCCCTCCACTCTCTCTCCCTCTTCCCCTTTTCCCCTCCCTCCCTCCCTCCACTCTCTCTCCTTCTTCCCCTCTTCCCCTCCATCCCTGCCTCCCTCCCTCCACTCTCTCTCCCTCTTCCCCTCCTTCCCTGCCTCCCTCCTTCCCCTGCCTCCCTCTCTCTCCCTCTTCCCCTCCCCCCCTCCTTCCCCTCCATCCCTGCCTCCCTCCCTCCACTCTCTCTCCCTCTTCCCCTCCATCCCTGCCTCCCTCCCTCCACTCTCTCTCCCTCTTCCTCTCCCTCCCTGCCTCCCTCCATCCTCTGTCTTTCTCTCTTTCCAACAGATGTCAAAGGATCAAGCAGCTGCTTTCACTGCTTCGTTCTATTCCCTGTCTCTTTCCATATGTTGATCCCAGATCTGGTCTTCTCTCTAACAGTCTGACAGACTCCATGCATCAACCACAAAGTGTGTGTGTGTGTGTGTGTTGGCTAGGTTACTCTCTAAATGTAATCCGTTACAGTTACTAGCTACCTGTCCAAATCTGTAATCAGTTACGTAACTTTTGGATTACCCCAAACTCAGTAACGTAATCTAATTACGTTCAGTTAGTTTTAAATAATATCCCCCCCCCCCCCCCTTAAGAGGCATTAGATGAAGACTAAAATGAATGTCACCAAATTGATCGACAATTAGCATCTATTGCAGGATGAATCCGTGTAGCCGGCTGTACGTGGATGTTGCATTTCCCTCTGCGGCTACGTAGGCATCTTCTAACCCTTTCTACTGCACATATGATAATACGATTAAATGATATCTTTGCATTAAAAACCAAAGTCTGTCAGATTCCCAGTCATTTCAATTATTGTAATACCCCTTGAGCTTTAAGAATAGGACAGCCTCTGTTTGGGTAAACAGCTGAGGGATGGACCTGGAGAAATGTAACCACTCTCAGATTCCTAGACAGATGATACCAGGACTGACCATCTATGAGATAAGAGTGATTTAACCATGGCCTGAAGCTAGACAGGACTGACCATCTATGAGATAAGCATGATTTAACCATGGCTTGAAGCTAGGACTGACCATCTATGAGATAAGCATGATTTAACCATGGCCTGAAGCTAGACAGGACTGACCATCTATGAGATAAGCATGATTTAACCATGGCTTGAAGCTAGACAGGACTGACCATCTATGAGATAAGCATGATTTAACCATGGCTTGAAGCTAGACAGGACTGACCATCTATGAGATAAGCATGATTTAACCATGGCCTGAAGCGAGACAGGACTGACCATCTATGAGATAAGCATGATTTAACCATGGTTTGAAGCTAGACAGGACTGACCATCTATGAGATAAGCATGATTTAACCATGGCCTGAAGCTAGACAGGACTGACCATCTATGAGATAAGCATAATTTAACCATGGCCTGAAGCTAGACAGGATATCCATGATGTCAACATTATAGTTGTAACCATGTTATGAGGCTATACAGGACTGACCATCCATGATATCAACATTATAGTTATAACCATGTTATGAGGCTATACAGGACTGACCATCCATGATATCAACATTATAGTTTTAACCATGTTATGAGACTATACAGGACTGACCATCCATTATATCAACATTATAGTTATAACCATGTTATGAGGCTATACAGGACTGACCACCCATGATATCAACATTATAGTTATAACCATGTTATGAGACTATACAGGACTGACCATCCATTATATCAACATTATAGTTATAACCATGATATGAGGCTATACAGGACTGACCACCCATGATATCAACATTATAGTTATAACCATGTTATGAGGCTATACAGGACTGACCATCCATTATATCAACATTATAGTTATAACCATGTTATGAGGCTATACAGGACTGACCATCCATGATATCAACATTATAGTTATAACCATGTTATGAGACTATACAGGACTGACCATCCATTATATCAACATTATAGTTATAACCATGATATGAGGCTATACAGGACTGACCACCCATGATATCAACATTATAGTTATAACCATGTTATGAGGCTATACAGGACTGACCATCCATTATATCAACATGATAGTTATAACCATGTTATGAGACTATACAGGACTGACCATCCATGATATCAACATTATAGTTATAACCATGTTATGGAGGCTACACAGGACTGACCATCCATGATATCAACATTATAGTTATAACCATGTTATGAGGCTATACAGGACTGACCATCCATTATATCAACATGATAGTTATAACCATGTTATGAGACTATACAGGACTGACCATCCATGATATCAACATTATAGTTATAACCATGTTATGGAGGCTACACAGGACTGACCATCCATGATATCAACATTATAGTTATAACCATGTTATGAGACTATACAGGACTGACCATCCATGATATTAACATTATAGTTATAACCATGTTATGAGGCTACACAGGACTGACCATCCATGATATCAACATTATAGTTATAACCATGTTATGAGACTATACAGGACTGACCACCCATTATATCAACATTATAGCTATAACCATGTTGTGAGGTTATACAGTATTTGTTTACATTGACCATGTTTACAAACATTGGAGAAAAACAAGTTTATATTTTAGGTTCTCAGTTGAACTAAGCTCATGAGGCATTCATAAACTATATTCTTCAACAATCAATGGATATATATATATATATATATATGTATATATATATATATATATATATATATATATATAATTTCCAAGTCCAAACACTGATGTAGCAACTACAGATCGGTCCTTTGAGTCAAAACGTGGACAAGTTTGAGCATGTGTCCGTTAGGCCTGTGACATTTTTTGAGAATCAGCCCGAATTATATTGAGCAATAAAAAGCCCCCACTCGGGGTCTTCTAAATTAAACTCGTTTTTGACAGCATGAAGCACGATACCAGGATACGTTGAGATGGGAGGAACTCCCTCAAATGTTTATTCCCATAGGCTGGGATCAACACTATGTAGCTGTTGCAAGCAGCGGTGAGATTCTCGTCACTGAGAGAGCAGCAGGGTGATTCACATCAATGAGAGAGCAGCAGTGTGATTCACATCACTGAGAGAGCAGCAGTGTGATTCACATCACTGAGAGAGCAGCGGTGTGATTCACATCACTGAGAGAGCAGCAGTGTGATTCACATCACTGAGAGAGCAGCAGGGTGATTCACATCACTGAGAGAGCAGCAGGGTGATTCACATCACTGAGAGTACAGCAGTGTGATTCACATCACACAGAGAGCAGCAGGGTGATTCACATCACACAGAGAGCAGCAGTGTGATTCACATCACACAGAGAGCAGCAGGGTGATTCACATCACTGAGAGAGCAGCAGTGTGATTCACATCACACAGAGAGCAGCAGGGTGATTCACATCACACAGAGAGCAGCAGGGTGATTCACATCACACAGAGAGCAGCAGGGTGATTCACATCACACAGAGAGCAGCAGGGTGATTCACATCACACAGAGAGCAGCAGGGTGATTCACATCACACAGAGAGCAGCAGTGTGATTCACATCACTGAGAGAGCAGCAGGGTGATTCACATCACAGAGAAAGCAGCAGTGTGATTCACATCACTGAGAGAGCAGCAGGGTGATTCACATCACTGAGAGAGCAGCAGTGTGATTCATATCACTGAGAGAGCAGCAGGGTGATTCTCGTCACTGAGAGAGTAGCAGGGTGATTCACATCACTGAGAGAGCAGCAGGGTGATTCACATCACACAGAGAGCAGCAGGGTGATTCACATCACACAGAGAGCAGCAGGGTGATTCACATCACACAGAGAGCAGCAGGGTGATTCACATCAATGAGAGAGCAGCAGTGTGATTCACATCACTGAGAGTACAGCAGTGTGATTCACATCACACAGAGAGCAGCAGGGTGATTCACATCACACAGAGAGCAGCAGTGTGATTCACATCACTGAGAGAGCAGCAGGGTGATTCACATCACACAGAGAGCAGCAGTGTGATTCACATCACACAGAGAGCAGCAGGGTGATTCACATCACACAGAGAGCAGCAGTGTGATTCACATCACTGAGAGAGCAGCAGGGTGATTCACATCACAGAGAAAGCAGCAGTGTGATTCACATCACTGAGAGAGCAGCAGGGTGATTCACATCACAGAGAGAGCAGCAGGGTGATTCACATCACTGAGAGAGCAGCAGTGTGATTCATATCACTGAGAGAGCAGCAGGGTGATTCTCGTCACTGAGAGAGTAGCAGGGTGATTCACATCACTGAGAGAGCAGCAGTGTGATTCACATCACTGAGAGAGCAGCAGGGTGATTCACATCACTGAGAGAGCAGCAGTGTGATTCATATCACTGAGAGAGCAGCAGGGTGATTCTCGTCACTGAGAGAGTAGCAGGGTGATTCACATCACTGAGAGAGCAGCAGGGTGATTCACATCACACAGAGAGCAGCAGGGTGATTCACATCACACAGAGAGCAGCAGGGTGATTCACATCACACAGAGAGCAGCAGGGTGATTCACATCACTGAGAGAGCAGCAGGGTGATTCACATCACACAGAGAGCAGCAGGGTGATTCACATCACACAGAGAGCAGCAGGGTGATTCACATCACACAGAGAGCAGCAGGGTGATTCACATCACACAGAGAGCAGCAGGGTGATTCACATCACACAGAGAGCAGCAGGGTGATTCACATCACTGAGAGAGCAGCAGGGTGATTCACATCACTGAGAAAGCAGCAGGGTGATTCACATCACTGAGAGAGCAGCAGGGTGATTCACATCACACAGAGAGCAGCAGGGTGATTCACATCACACAGAGAGCAGCAGGGTGATTCACATCACACAGAGAGCAGCAGGGTGATTCACATCACTGAGAGAGCAGCAGGGTGATTCACATCACTGAGAAAGCAGCAGGGTGATTCACATCAATGCACTATGTAGATATCAATAGTAAGTGGTATCCGTATCGCCGTAGACTACACCACTGCTGTCATCCTGACCTCCAAGCGTTTATTCAAGTTGGATAATCTTTCGATGCTGACAGCAGTCGTACAATTGGAAGACGCCGCTTGGACTGTAGGATACAAAAGACTATTCCTGCTCTTTTCCCACAATCCATCAAACACATTTGGTGTTTCATCATAGTGGTCTCTGACATCATAGTGGTCTCTGACATCCTAGTGGTCTCTGACATCATAATGGTCTCTGACATCATAGTGGTCTCTGACATCATAGTGGTCTCTGACATCATAATGGTCTCTGACATCATAGTGGTCTCTGACATCATAGTGGTCTCTGACATCCTAGTGTTCTCTGACATCCTAGTGTTCTCTGACATCATAGTGTTCTCTGACATTCTAGTGTTCTCTGACATCATAGTGGTCTCTGACATCATAGTGGTCTCTGACATCCTAGTGTTCTCTGACATCATAGTGGTCTCTGACATCATATTGGTCTCTGACATCATAATGGTCTCTGACATCATAGTGGTCTCTGACATCATATTGGTCTCTGTGGTCAGACACACTCAGGTAAAACAAACTTAAACTTGTGCCTTTTCTCAATTCTGATTTGAATGTCAATGAGAAAACAGAAAAGTGTCAAATATTTTGTTCCGCAAACATCCTTTCTGAATTCAAAGTAATCCTATAAGTAATCATCTAGCTTTTCAAAGTAATCAGATGTTTGTTGTTGTTGCTGGTAACCTAAGGGATTATAGTTTAAAATAAAATGTAATTGGTTACATGTAATCCGTTTCTCCCCAAACCTGCAGATGTGTGTGTCTCTGTCCGTGTGTGTGTGTCTCTATCCGTGTGTGTCTCTATCTGTGTGTGTGTGTGTGTGTGTCCGTGTGTGTGTGTGTGTCTCTATCCGTGTGTGTGTGTGTGTGTGTCCGTGTGTGTGTGTCTGTGTGTGTGTGTGTGTGTGTGTGTGTGTGTGTGTGTGTGTGTGTGTGTGTGTGTGTGTGTGTGTGTGTGTGTGTGTGTGTCTGTCTACGTGTGTGTGTGTGTGTGTGTGTGTGTGTGTGTGTGTGTGTGTGTGTGTGTGTGTGTGTGTGTGTGTGTGTGTGTGTGTGTGTGTGTGTGTGTGTGTGTGTGTCTCTATCCCTGTGTGTGTGTGTGTGTCCGTGTGTGTGTGTGTGTGTCTCTATCCGTGTGTGTGTGTGTGTGTGTGTGTGTGTGTGTGTGTGTGTGTGTGTGTGTGTGTGTGTGTGTGTGTGTGTGTGTGTGTGTGTCTGTCTACGTGTGTGTGTGTGTGTGTGTGTGTGTGTGTGTGTGTGTGTGTGTGTGTGTGTGTGTGTGTGTGTGTGTTCGCTCACCATGAGCTACCCAGCCATGTCTACAGTGGTCACATATCCTGCGGTTGGTCTTGGCTGGTCTGAAACACTGACAGGTACAGTCCACCTGGGTACATCTGATCACCTGGGGAACGAGGAGGAGGAGGATAGAGAGATGATGAAGAAGATTACATTTAGAGCTGCTTTTATAGCTGCTTGTGGGACAAGAGGGAGTTAAAGTTACACACACACCATACCTGGTCCAAGCTGGGAGACATCTTCACCATATTACACCATCTCTCTTTGACCTTTAAGACGGTAGAAATAGATTATTAGAACATAGATTATTCTATCTATTCCATTTCTATACAAACATGAAGACTTTATTTACAAAATGCTATATATCCATTTTCAGAAATGTTGGTAAATTAGCTTTTATTGTTACCACTATCTAATCATGGCATGGGGTGGTTCAATGACAGACATGTATTCGTTTAAAATCTATCACTTGATGGTTTCATGTCAGAGAGACAAATAATCATGTTTTTTTAGCAAAATTATACATATCCGCCTCACTCTCAGATAAATACCTATTACTGACAGGTTTTACACAGTCAAATGTAACAAAAAACTACATTTTAAATAAACAACTTCACAAATGGCACATTTGTGACATAAATAATATTAATAACAACAAAAAACATAATAATAATATAAATAGTAATAACAATATAAATAATAATAATAATAATAATATTAATAACAATAATAATATAAATAACAATAATAATAATATTAATAACAATAATAATATAAATAACAATAATAATAATATAAATAATAATAATAATAATATTAATAACAATAATAATATAAATAACAATAATAATAATATAAATAACAATAATAATAATATAAATAATAATAATATTTATATAAATACTACTACTACTAATGATATAAATAATAATAATAATATAAATAATAATAAAAAAATAAAATAATAATATACATTATAATAATAACAATATAAATAATAATAATAATAATAATATTAATAGTAATAACAATATAAATAATAATAATAATAATAATATAAATAGTAATAACAATATAAATAATAATAATAATAATAATATTAATAACAATAATAATATAAATAACAATAATAATAATATAAATAACAATAATAATAATATAAATAATAATAATATTTATATAAATACTACTACTACTAATGATATAAATAATAATAATAATATAAATAATAATAAAAAAATAAAATAATAATATACATTATAATAATAACAATATAAATAATAATAATAATAATAATAATAATAATAAAAATAAAATAAATAACAATAATAATTAAATGCAGTAATATGAGATCTGTATGTAAAACATTTACATTTTAGTTGTTTAGCAGATGCTCTTATCCAATCAATCAATCAATTTTATTTTATATAGCCCTTCGTACATCAGACAATATCTCGAAGTGCTGTACAGAAACCCAGCCTAAAACCCCAAACAGCTAGAATGCAGGTGTAGAAGCACGGTGGCTAGGAAAAACTCCCTAGAAAGGCCAAAACCTAGGAAGAAACCTAGAGAGGAACCAGGCTATGAGGGGTGGCCAGTCCTCTTCTGGCTGTGCCGGGTGGAGATTATAACAGAACTATGCCAAGATGTTCAAAAATGTTCATAAGTGACAAGCATGGTCAAATAATAATCATGAATAATTTTCAGTTGGCTTTTCATAGCTGATCATTAAGAGTTAAGAGAGTGACTTAAAGTCAGTCCATTCATCACCAGATAGCTAGGTGAACCAGTCATAGTCAGTCCATTCATCTCCAGATAGCTAGGTGAACCAGTCATAGTCAGTCCATTCATCACCAGATAGCTAGGTGAACCAGTCATAGTCAGTCCATTCATCTCCAGATAGCTAGGTGAACCAGTCATAGTCAGTCCATTCATCACCAGATAGCTAGGTGAACCAGTCATAGTCAGTCCATTCATCTCCAGATAGCTAGGTGAACCAGTCATAGTCAGTCCATTCATCACCAGATAGCTAGGTGAACCAGTCATAGTCAGTCCATTCATCACCAGATAGCTAGGAGAACCAGTCATAGTCAGTCCATTCATCACCAGATAGCTAGGTGAACCAGTCATAGTCACTCCATTCATCACCAGATAGCTAGGAGAACCAGTCATAGTCACTCCATTCATCACCAGATAGCTAGGAGAACCAGTCATAGTCACTCCATTCATCACCAGATAGCTAGGAGAACCAGTCATAGTCAGTCCATTCATCTCCAGATAGCCAGGTGAACAAGTCATAGTAAGTACATTCATCTCCAGATAGC
Source organism: Salvelinus fontinalis (assembly GCF_029448725.1). NCBI lineage: Eukaryota > Metazoa > Chordata > Actinopteri > Salmoniformes > Salmonidae > Salvelinus > Salvelinus fontinalis. Next base: position 17,478 of record NW_026600433.1, on the reverse strand, counting down.
TAGGTGGGACAACCACATATCACAATAGTCAGTACATTCATCTTCAGATAGCCAGGTGAACCAGTCATAGTCAGTCCATTCATCTTCAGATAGCTAGGTGAACCAGTCATAGTCAGTCCATTCATCTTCAGATAGCTAGGTGGGACAACCACATATCACAGTCAAATATAGAGGATATGAACATTCCAGCTTAACAATGGATATATAGCGTTATATATATTTTTAAAATCACATCTAAAATATATGAATTCAAAATCTGAGAACAGTAATATTTTACACAAACTTGAAGCAATAATTTCTGACAAAAAAAACACAAATGTGAAAAATGTTGTCTGTCATGGAAAGCTATTATGTGAAAGAACAATTTTTCAATTTTTTGAATTTATTTTACCTTTATTTAACTAGGCAAGTCAGTTAAGAACAAATTTTTATTTTAAATGATGGCTTAGGAACAGTGGGGTTAACTGCCTTGTTCAGGGGCAGAACAACAGAGTTGTACCTTGTCAGCTCGGGGATTTGAACTTGCAACCTTTCGGTTACTAGTCCAACGCTCTAACCACTAGGCTACCCTGTCGCACCAATAAGAATTCACAAACATCCAAACCTTTAATTTGTTTAGTTTAGTACGCCACAGAAGAAAACAACAGTAAAACAAATCTAAAACAAATCTACCGACGGTAGAAAAGAAAGTGGAAACATCAAGCGTCTCAAGAAAAGAACATTACACCCTAAATAAAAAAAACTATTTTAATTATTAACTTTGCACATCATTTTAACAAATTAATTGTACAACAATTTAGGCTAGAGTTCTCGATTATTTGTGGACACACCCACGCGTCTTAAACTCACCTGTACGTTGGTTGTGTGGGTCAGGTTGGTGTCAGGGTTTGCTGTCTCTTAGTATCTCTCCTCTCTCTTCTGTTATCTCAGTTGGACTGTGTAGGCTAGACGATCTGACAACTGCTGTTACTTCTCTCTCTCTGTATCTCTCTCTCTCTCCTTCTCTTTACTTCTCTCTATCTCTCTCCTTTTTTATGTGTCTCTAATCTTGGCTCCTCCCATTTAAATTTGGGTGAGGATCTGGGATGTGAGACTGAGCCAAGAGAAAGAGTGTGTGTGTGTCTGTCTATGTACGCTGATTGTGTGTGTGTCTGTCTATGTACCCTGATTGTGTGTGTGTCTGTCTATGTACCCTGATTGTGTGTGTGTCTGTCTATGTACCCTGATTGTGTGTGTGTGTCTATGTACGCTGATTGTGTGTGTGTGTCTATGTACGCTGATTGTGTGTGTGTGTGTGTGTGTGTGTGTCTGTCTATGTACGCTGATTGTGTGTGGCTGTCTATGTACCCTGATTGTGTGTGTGTGTGTCTATGTACCCTGATTGTGTGTGTGTCTATGTACCCTGATTGTGTGTGTGTGTGTATCTATGTACGCTGATTGTGTGTGTGTGTGTCTATGTACGCTGATTGTGTGTGTGTGTGTCTATGTACCCTGATTGTGTGTGCGTCTATGTACGCTGATTGTGTGTGTGTGTGTCTATGTACGCTGATTGTGTGTGTGTGTGTGTGTGTCTATGTACGCTGATTGTGTGTATCTATGTACGCTGATTGTGTGTGTGTGTGTGTCTATGTACCCTGATTGTGTGTGTGTGTGTGTGTCTGTGTACGCTGATTGTGTGTGTGTGTGTCTATGTACGCTGATTGTGTGTGTGTGTGTGTGTCTATGTACGCTGATTGTGTGTATCTATGTACGCTGATTGTGTGTGTGTGTGTCTATGTACCCTGATTGTGTGTGTGTGTGTGTCTGTCTATGTACGCTGATTGTGTGTGTATCTATGTACCCTGATTGTGTGTGTGTCTATGTACGCTGATTGTGTGTGTATCTATGTACGCTGATTGTGTGTGTGTGTGTGTGTGTACCCTGATTGTGTGTGTGTCAGTGTACCCTGATTGTGTGTGTGTCTATGTACGCTGATTGTGTGTGTGTGTGTGTGTGTACCCTGATTGTGTGTGTGTCAGTGTACCCTGATTGTGTGTGTGTGTGTGTCAGTGTACCCTGATTGTTTGTGTGTCTGTCTATGTACGCTGATTGTGTGTGTGTGTGTCTATGTACGCTGATTGTGTGTGTGTGTGTCTATGTACGCTGATTGTGTGTGTGTGTGTCTATGTACGCTGATTGTGTGTGTGTGTGTCTATGTACGCTGATTGTGTGTGTGTGTGTCTATGTACGCTGATTGTGTGTGTGTGTGTCTATGTAAGCTGATTGTGTGTGTGTGTCTATGTACGCTGATTGTGTGTGTGTGTGTCTATGCACGCTGATTGTGTGTGTGTGTGTCTATGTACCCTGATTGTGTGTGTGTGTCTATGTACGCTGATTGTGTGTGTGTGTGTGTGTCTATGTACGCTGATTGTGTGTGTGTGTGTCTATGTACGCTGATTGTGTGTGTGTGTCTATGTACCCTGATTGTGTGTGTGTGTCTATGTACGCTGATTGTGTGTGTGTGTGTGTCTATGTACGCTGATTGTGTGTGTGTGTGTCTATGTACGCTGATTGTGTGTGTATCTATGTACGCTGATTGTGTGTGTGTGTGTGTGTGTGTGTACCCTGATTGTGTGTGTGTGTGTGCCTATGTACGCTGATTGTGTGTGTGTGTGTCTATGTACGGTGATTGTGTGTGTGTGTATCTATGTACGCTGATTGTGTGTGTGTATCAGCGGGCCAGAGAGAGATACATATATATGGTGCATTCAGAAAGTATTCAGACCCCTTAACTTTATCCACATTTTATTACATTACAGCCTTATTTTATAATTGATTTAATTGTTTTTTCCCTCTTATCAATCTAAACACAATACCCCTTAATGACAAAGCAAAAATAAGGTTTTTAGAAGAAAACGGAAATATCACATTTACATAAGTATTCAGACCCTTTACTCAGTACTTTGTTGAAGCACCTTTGGCAGCGATTACAGCCTTGAGTTTTCTTGGGTATGATGCTACAAGCTTGTCACACCTGTATTTGGGGAGTTTCTCTCATTCTTCTCTGCAGATCCTCTCAAGCTCTGTCAGGTTGGATGGGGAGCGTTGCTGCACAGCTATTTTCAGGTCTCTCCAGAGATGTTAGATCGGGTTCAAGCTTCGGATGGGCTACTCAAGGACATTCAGAGACTTTTCCTGAAGCCACTCCTGCGTTGTCTTGGCTGTGTGCTTAGGGTTGTTGTCCTATTGGAAGATGACTCTTTGGCCAGTCTGAGATCCTGAGAGCTCTGGAGCAGGTTTTCATCAAGGAGCTCTCTGTGCTTTGCTCCGTTCTTTTCTCCCTCGATCCTGACGAGTCTCCCAGTTCCTGCCGCTGAAAAACATCCCCACAGCATGATGCTGCCACCACCATGCTTCACCGTAGGGATGGCGCCAGGTTTCCTCCAGACGTGGTGCTTGGCATTCAAGCCAAAAAGTTAAATCTTGGTTTCATCAGACCAGACAATCTTGTTTCCTTTGGGTGCCTATCGGCAAACTCCAAGCGAGCTGTCATGAGCCTTTTACCGAGGAGTGGCTTCCGTCAGAGTGACCATTGGGTTCTTGGTCTCACCTCCCTGACCAAGGCCCGATTACTCAGTTTGGCCGGACGGCCAGCGCTAGGAAGAGTCTTGGTGGTTCTAAATCTCTTCCAGGTTTGGAACCTGGGAAAGTTCAATGTTGCGTAGATATTTTAGTACCCTTTGACTGAGACCTGTGCCGCGACACAATCCTGTCTCAAAGCTCTACGGACAATACCTTCGACATCATGACATGGTTTTTGCTCCTTTATTAGACAGGTGTGTGCCTTTCCGAATGATCTCCAATCAATTTAATTTTCCACAGGTGGACTCCAAACAAGTTGTAGAAACATCTCAAGGATGCAGCCCCCCCCCCTAACCCCAGGTCCCCTACCAACCTCCCTAACCCCGGGTCCCCTACCAAGCTCCCTAACCCCAGGTCCCCTACCAACCTCTCTAACCCCAGGTCCCCTACCAACCTCCCTAACCCCAGGTCCCCTACCAACCTCCCTAACCCCAGGTCCCCGACCAACCTCCCTAACCCCAGGTCCCCTACCACCTCCCAAACCCCAGGTCCCCTACCAACCTCCCTAACCCCAGGTCCCCTACCAACCTCCCTAACCCCAGGTCCCCCACCAACCTCCCTAACCCCAGGTCCCCTACCAACCTCCCTAACCCCAGGTCCCCTACCAACCTCCCAAACCCCAGGTCCCCTACCAACCCCCCTAACCCCAGGTCCCCTACCAACCCCCCTAACCCCAGGTCCCCTACCAACCTCCCTAACCCCAGGTCCCCTACCAACCTCCCTAACCCCAGGTCCCCCACCAACCTCCCAAACCCCAGGTCCTCTACCAACCTCCCTAACCCCAGGTCCCCTACCAACCTCCCTAACCCCAGAACCCCTACCAACCTCCCTAACCCCAGGTCCCCTACCAACCTCCCTAACCCCAGGTCCCCTACCAACCTCCCTAACCCCAGGTCCCCTACCAACCTCCCTTACCCCAGGTCCCCTACCAACCTCCCTAACCCCAGGTCCCCTACCAACCTCCCAAACCCCAGGTCCCCGACCAACCTCCCACACCCCAGGTCCCCTACCAACCTCCCTAACCCCAGGTACCCTACCAACCTCCCAAACCCCAGGTCCCCTACCAACCTCCCTAACCCCAGTACCCCTACCAACCTCCCTAACCCCAGTACCCCTACCAACCTCCCTAACCCCAGGTCCCCTGCCACCTCCCTAACCCCAGGTCCCCTACCAACCTCCCTAACCCCAGGTCCCCTACCAACCTCCCTAACCCCAGGTCCCCTACCAACCTCCCTAACCCCAGGTCCCCTACCAAAAATACCCCAGGTCCCCTACCAACCTCCCTAACCCCAGGTCCCCGACCCACCTCCCTAACCCCAGGTCCCCTACCAACCTCCCTAACCCCAGGTCCCCTACCAAAAATACCCCAGGTCCCCTACCAACCTCCCTAACCCCAGGTCCCCTACCACCTCCCTAACCCCAGGTCCCCCACCAACCTCCCTAACCCCAGGTCCCCTACCAACCCCCCTAACCCCAGGTCCCCTACTAACCTCCCTAACCCCAGGTCCCCTACCAACCTCCCTAACCCCAGGTCCCCGACCCACCTCCCTAACCCCAGGTCCCCTACCAACCTCCCAAACCCCAGGTCCCCTACCAACCTCCCTAACCCCAGGTCCCCTACCACCTCCCTAACCCCAGGTCCCCTACCACCTCCCTAACCCCAGGTCCCCCACCAACCTCCCTAACCCCAGGTCCCCTACCAACCCCCCTAACCCCAGGTCCCCTACCAACTTCCCTAACCCCAGGTCCCCTACCACCTCCCTAACCCCAGGTCCCCTACCAATCTCCTTAACCCCAGGTCCCCTACCAACCTCCCTAACCCCAGGTCCCCTACCAACCTCCCTAACCCCAGGTCCCCTACCAACCTCCCTAACCCCAGGTCCCCTACCAACCTCCCTAACCCCAGGTCCCCTACCAACCTCCCTAACCCCAGTACCCCTACCAACCTCCCTAACCCCAGGTCCCCTACCACCTCCCTAACCCCAGGTCCCCTACCAACCTCCCTAACCCCAAAACCCTACCAACCTCCCTAACCCCAGGTCCCCTACCAACCTCCCACACCCCAGGTCCCCTACCAACCTCCCTAACCCCAGGTACCCTACCAACCTCCCAAACCCCAGGTCCCCTACCAACCTCCCTAACCCCAGTACCCCTACCAATCTCCTTAACCCCAGGTCCCCTACCAACCTCCCTAACCCCAGGTCCCCTACCAACCTCCCTAACCCCAGGTCCCCTACCAACCTCCCTAACCCCAGGTCCCCTACCAACCTCCCTAACCCCAGGTCCCCTACCACCTCCCTAACCCCAGGTCCCCCACCAACCTCCCTAACCCCAGGTCCCCTACCAACCCCCCTAACCCCAGGTCCCCTACTAACCTCCCTAACCCCAGGTCCCCTACCAACCTCCCTAACCCCAGGTCCCCGACCTACCTCCCTAACCCCAGGTCCCCTACCAACCTCCCAAACCCCAGGTCCCCTACCAACCTCCCTAACCCCAGATCCCCTACCACCTCCCTAACCCCAGGTCCCCTACCACCTCCCTAACCCCAGGTCCCCCACCAACCTCCCTAACCCCAGGTCCCCTACCAACCCCCCTAACCCCAGGTCCCCTACCAACTTCCCTAACCCCAGGTCCCCTACCACCTCCCTAACCCCAGGTCCCCTACCAATCTCCTTAACCCCAGGTCCCCTACCAACCTCCCACACCCCAGGTCCCCTACCAACCTCCCTAACCCCAGGTACCCTACCAACCTCCCAAACCCCAGGTCCCCTACCAACCTCCCTAACCCCAGTACCCCTACCAATCTCCTTAACCCCAGGTCCCCTACCAACCTCCCTAACCCCAGGTCCCCTACCAACCTCCCTAACCCCAGGTCCCCTACCAACCTCCCTAACCCCAGGTCCCCTACCAACCTCCCTAACCCCAGGTCCCCTACCAAAAATACCCCAGGTCCCCTAACAACCTCCCTAACCCCAGGTCCCCGACCCACCTCCCTAACCCCAGGTCCCGTACCAACCTCCCAAACCCCAGGTCCCCGACCCACCTCCCTAACCCCAGGTCCCCTACCAACCTCCCTAACCCCAGGTCCCCTACCAAAAATACCCCAGGTCCCCTACCAACCTCCCTAACCCCAGGTCCCCGACCCACCTCCCTAACCCCAGGTCCCCTACCAACCTCCCAAACCCCAGGTCCCCGACCCACCTCCCTAACCCCAGGTCCCCTACCAACCTCCCAAACCCCTGGTCCCCTACCAACCTCCCTAACCCCAGGTCCCCGACCCACCTCCCTAACCCCAGGTCCCCTACCACCTCCCTAACCCCAGGTCCCCCACCACCTCCCTAACCCCAGGTCCCCTACCAACCCCCCTAACCCCAGGTCCCCTACCAGCCTCCCTAACCCCAGGTCCCCTACCAACCTCCCTAACCCCAGGTCCCCGACCCACCTCCCTAACCCCAGGTCCCCTACCAACCTCCCAAACCCCAGGTCCCCTACCAACCTCCCTAACCCCAGGTCCCCTACCACCTCCCTAACCCCAGGTACCCTACCACCTCCCTAACCCCAGGTCCCCCACCAACCTCCCTAACCCCAGGTCCCCTACCAACCCCCCTAACCCCAGGTCCCCTACCAACCTCCCTAACCCCAGGTCCCCTACCACCTCCCTAACCCCAGGTCCCCTACCAATCTCCTTAACCCCAGGTCCCCTACCAACCTCCCTAACCCCAGGTCCCCGACCAACCTCCCTAACCTCAGGTCCCCTACCAACCTCCCTAACCCCAGAACCCCTACCACCTCCCTAACCCCAGGTCCCCTACCAACCTCCCTAACCCCAGGTCCCCTACCAACCTCCCACACCCCAGGTCCCCTACCAACCTCCCTAACCCCAGGTACCCTACCAACCTCCCAAACCCCAGGTCCCCTACCAACCTCCCTAACCCCAGTACCCCTACCAATCTCCTTAACCCCAGGTCCCCTACCAACCTCCCTAACCCCAGGTCCCCTACCAACCTCCCTAACCCCAGGTCCCCTACCAACCTCCCTAACCCCAGGTCCCCTACCAACCTCCCTAACCCCAGGTCCCCTACCAACCTCCCTAACCCCAGGTCCCCTACCAACCTCCCTAACCCCAGGTCCCCTACCAAAAATACCCCAGGTCCCCTACCAACCTCCCTAACCCCAGGTCCCCGACCCACCTCCCTAACCCCAGGTCCCCTACCAACCTCCCTAACCCCAGGTCCCCTACCAAAAATACCCCAGGTCCCCTACCAACCTCCCTAACCCCAGGTCCCCTACCACCTCCCTAACCCCAGGTCCCCCACCAACCTCCCTAACCCCAGGTCCCCTACCAACCCCCCTAACCCCAGGTCCCCTACCAACTTCCCTAACCCCAGGTCCCCTACCAACCTCCCTAACCCCAGGTCCCCGACCCACCTCCCTAACCCCAGGTCCCCTACCAACCTCCCAAACCCCAGGTCCCCTACCAACCTCCCTAACCCCAGGTCCCCTACCAACCTCCCTAACCCCAGGTCCCCTACCACCTCCCTAACCCCAGGTCCCCCACCAACCTCCCTAACCCCAGGTCCCCTACCAACCCCCCTAACCCCAGGTCCCCTACCAACTTCCCTAACCCCAGGTCCCCTACCACCTCCCTAACCCCAGGTCCCCTACCAATCTCCTTAACCCCAGGTCCCCTACCAACCTCCCTAACCCCAGGTCCCCTACCAACCTCCCTAACCCCAGGTCCCCTACCAACCTCCCTAACCCCAGGTCCCCTACCAACCTCCCTAACCCCAGGTCCCCTACCAACCTCCCTAACCCCAGTACCCCTACCAACCTCCCTAACCCCAGGTCCCCTACCACCTCCCTAACCCCAGGTCCCCTACCAACCTCCCTAACCCCAGGTCCCCTACCAACCTCCCTAACCCCAGGTCCCCTACCAACCTCCCACACCCCAGGTCCCCTACCAACCTCCCTAACCCCAGGTACCCTACCAACCTCCCAAACCCCAGGTCCCCTACCAACCTCCCTAACCCCAGTACCCCTACCAATCTCCTTAACCCCAGGTCCCCTACCAACCTCCCTAACCCCAGGTCCCCTACCAACCTCCCTAACCCCAGGTCCCCTACCAACCTCCCTAACCCCAGGTCCCCTACCAACCTCCCTAACCCCAGGTCCCCTACCACCTCCCTAACCCCAGGTCCCCCACCAACCTCCCTAACCCCAGGTCCCCTACCAACCCCCCTAACCCCAGGTCCCCTACTAACCTCCCTAACCCCAGGTCCCCTACCAACCTCCCTAACCCCAGGTCCCCGACCCACCTCCCTAACCCCAGGTCCCCTACCAACCTCCCAAACCCCAGGTCCCCTACCAACCTCCCTAACCCCAGGTCCCCTACCACCTCCCTAACCCCAGGTCCCCTACCACCTCCCTAACCCCAGGTCCCCCACCAACCTCCCTAACCCCAGGTCCCCTACAAACCCCCCTAACCCCAGGTCCCCTACCAACTTCCCTAACCCCAGGTCCCCTACCACCTCCCTAACCCCAGGTCTTTACCAATCTCCTTAACCCCAGGTCCCCTACCAACCTCCCTAACCCCAGGTCCCCTACCAACCTCCCTAACCCCAGGTCCCCTACCAACCTCCCTAACCCCAGGTCCCCTACCAACCTCCCTAACCCCAGGTCCCCTACCAACCTCCCTAACCCCAGTACCCCTACCAACCTCCCTAACCCCAGGTCCCCTACCACCTCCCTAACCCCAGGTCCCCTACCAACCTCCCTAACCCCAGGTCCCCTACCAACCTCCCTAACCCCAGGTCCCCTACCAACCTCCCACACCCCAGGTCCCCTACCAACCTCCCTAACCCCAGGTACCCTACCAACCTCCCAAACCCCAGGTCCCCTACCAACCTCCCTAACCCCAGTACCCCTACCAATCTCCTTAACCCCAGGTCCCCTACCAACCTCCCTAACCCCAGGTCCCCTACCAACCTCCCTAACCCCAGGTCCCCTACCAACCTCCCTAACCCCAGGTCCCCTACCAACCTCCCTAACCCCAGGTCCCCTACCAACCTCCCTAACCCCAGGTCCCCTACCAAAAATACCCCAGGTCCCCTAACAACCTCCCTAACCCCAGGTCCCCGACCCACCTCCCTAACCCCAGGTCCCGTACCAACCTCCCAAACCCCAGGTCCCCGACCCACCTCCCTAACCCCAGGTCCCCTACCAACCTCCCTAACCCCAGGTCCCCTACCAAAAATACCCCAGGTCCCCTACCAACCTCCCTAACCCCAGGTCCCCGACCCACCTCCCTAACCCCAGGTCCCCTACCAACCTCCCAAACCCCAGGTCCCCGACCCACCTCCCTAACCCCAGGTCCCCTACCAACCTCCCAAACCCCTGGTCCCCTACCAACCTCCCTAACCCCAGGTCCCCGACCCACCTCCCTAACCCCAGGTCCCCTACCACCTCCCTAACCCCAGGTCCCCCACCACCTCCCTAACCCCAGGTCCCCTACCAACCCCCCTAACCCCAGGTCCCCTACCAACCTCCCTAACCCCAGGTCCCCTACCAACCTCCCTAACCCCAGGTCCCCGACCCACCTCCCTAACCCCAGGTCCCCTACCAACCTCCCAAACCCCAGGTCCCCTACCAACCTCCCTAACCCCAGGTCCCCTACCACCTCCCTAACCCCAGGTCCCCTACCACCTCCCTAACCCCAGGTCCCCCACCAACCTCCCTAACCCCAGGTCCCCTACCAACCCCCCTAACCCCAGGTCCCCTACCAACCTCCCTAACCCCAGGTCCCCTACCACCTCCCTAACCCCAGGTCCCCTACCAATCTCCTTAACCCCAGGTCCCCTACCAACCTCCCTAACCCCAGGTCCCCTACCAACCTCCCTAACCCCAGGTCCCCTACCAACCTCCCTAACCCCAGGTCCCCTACCAACCTCCCTAACCCCAGGTCCCCTACCAAAAATACCCCAGGTCCCCTACCAACCTCCCTAACCCCAGGTCCCCGACCCACCTCCCTAACCCCAGGTCCCCTACCAACCTCCCAAACCCCAGGTCCCCTACCAACCTCCCTAACCCCAGGTCCCCTACCACCTCCCTAACCCCAGGTCCCCTACCACCTCCCTAACCCCAGGTCCCCCACCAACCTCCCTATCCCCAGGTCCCCTACCAACCCCCCTAACCCCAGGTCCCCTACCAACCTCCCTAACCCCAGGTCCCCTACCAACCTCCCTAACCCCAGGTCCCCGACCCACCTCCCTAACCCCAGGTCCCCTACCAACCTCCCAAACCCCAGGTCCCCTACCAACCTCCCTAACCCCAGGTCCCCGACCACCTTCCTAACCCCAGGTCCCCTACCACCTCCCTAACCCCAGGTCCCCCACCAACCTCCCTAACCCCAGGTCCCCTACCAACCCCCCTAACCCCAGGTCCCCTACCAACCTCCCTAACCCCAGGTCCCCTACCACCTCCCTAACCCCAGGTCCCCTACCAACCTCCCTAACCCCAGGTCCCCCACCAACCTCCCAAACCCCAGGTCCCCTACCAACCTCCCTAACCCCAGGTCCCCTACCAACCTCCCTAACCCCAGGTCCCCCACCAACCTCCCTAACCCCAGGTCCCCTACCAACCTCCCTAACCCCAGAACCCCTACCAACCTCCCTAACCCCAGAACCCCTACCACCTCCCTAACCCCAGAACCCCCCCCCCTTACCCCAGAGCCCCTACCAACCTCCCTAACCCCAGCCCCCCCCCCCCCCCCTTACCCCAGAACCCCTACCAACCTCCCTAACCCCAGGTCCCCTACCAACCTCCCTAACCCCAGGTCCCCTACCAACGTCCCTAACCCCAGGTCCCCTACCAACCTCCCTTACCCCAGGTCCCCTACCAACCTCCCTAACCCCAGGTCCCCTACCAACCTCCCAAACCCCAGGTCCCCGACCAACCTCCCTAACCTCAGGTCCCCTACCAACCTCCCTAACCCCAGAACCCCTACCACCTCCCTAACCCCAGGTCCCCTACCAACCTCCCTAACCCCAGGTCCCCTACCAACCTCCCTAACCCCAGGTCCCCTACCACCTCCCTAACCCCAGGTCCCCTACCAACCTCCCTAACCCCAGGTCCCCTACCAACCTCCCTAACCCCAGGTCCCCTACCAACCTCCCTAACCCCAGGTCCCCTACCAACCTCCCACACCCCAGGTCCCCTACCAACCTCCCTAACCCCAGGTACCCTACCAACCTCCCAAACCCCCGGTCCCCTACCAACCTCCCTAACCCCAGTACCCCTACCAATCTCCTTAACCCCAGGTCCCCTACCAACCTCCCTAACCCCAGGTCCCCTACCAACCTCCCTAACCCCAGGTCCCCTACCAACCTCCCTAACCCCAGGTCCCCTACCAACCTCCCTAAACCCAGGTCCCCTACCAACCTCCCTAACCCCAGGTCCCCTACCAATAATACCCCAGGTCCCCTACCAACCTCCCTAACCCCAGGTCCCCGACCCACCTCCCTAACCCCAGGTCCCCTACCAACCTCCCAAACCCCAGGTCCCCTACCAACCTCCCTAACCCCAGGTCCCCTACCACCTCCCTAACCCCAGGTCCCCTACCACCTCCCTAACCCCAGGTCCCCCACCAACCTCCCTAACCCCAGGTCCCCTACCAACCCCCCTAACCCCAGGTCCCCTACCAACCTCCCTAACCCCAGGTCCCCTACCAACCCCCCTAACCCCAGGTCCCCTACCAACCTCCCTAACCCCAGGTCCCCTACCAACCTCCCTAACCCCAGGTCCCCTACCAACCTCCCACACCCCAGGTCCCCTACCAACCTCCCTAACCCCAGGTACCCTACCAACCTCCCAAACCCCAGGTCCCCTACCAACCTCCCTAACCCCAGTACCCCTACCAATCTCCTTAACCCCAGGTCCCCTACCAACCTCCCTAACCCCAGGTCCCCTACCAACCTCCCTAACCCCAGGTCCCCTACCAACCTCCCTAACCCCAGGTCCCCTACCAACCTCCCTAACCCCAGGTCCCCTACCAACCTCCCTAACCCCAGGTCCCCTACCAATAATACCCCAGGTCCCCTACCAACCTCCCTAACCCCAGGTCCCCGACCCACCTCCCTAACCCCAGGTCCCCTACCAACCTCCCAAACCCCAGGTCCCCTACCAACCTCCCTAACCCCAGGTCCCCTACCACCTCCCTAACCCCAGGTCCCCTACCACCTCCCTAACCCCAGGTCCCCCACCAACCTCCCTAACCCCAGGTCCCCTACCAACCCCCCTAACCCCAGGTCCCCTACCAACCTCCCTAACCCCAGGTCCCCCACCAACCTCCCAAACCCCAGGTCCCCTACCAACCTCCCTAACCCCAGGTCCCCTACCAACCTCCCTAACCCCAGGTCCCCCACCAACCTCCCTAACCCCAGGTCCCCTACCAACCTCCCTAACCCCAGAACCCCTACCAACCTCCCTAACCCCAGAACCCCTACCACCTCCCTAACCCCAGAACCCCCCCCCCTTACCCCAGAGCCCCTACCAACCTCCCTAACCCCAGGCCCCCCCCCCCCCTTACCCCAGAACCCCTACCAACCTCCCTAACCCCAGGTCCCCTACCAACCTCCCTAACCCCAGGTCCCCTACCAACGTCCCTAACCCCAGGTCCCCTACCAACCTCCCTTACCCCAGGTCCCCTACCAACCTCCCTAACCCCAGGTCCCCTACCAACCTCCCAAACCCCAGGTCCCCGACCAACCTCCCTAACCTCAGGTCCCCTACCAACCTCCCTAACCCCAGAACCCCTACCACCTCCCTAACCCCAGGTCCCCTACCAACCTCCCTAACCCCAGGTCCCCTACCAACCTCCCTAACCCCAGGTCCCCTACCACCTCCCTAACCCCAGGTCCCCTACCAACCTCCCTAACCCCAGGTCCCCTACCAACCTCCCTAACCCCAGGTCCCCTACCAACCTCCCTAACCCCAGGTCCCCTACCAACCTCCCACACCCCAGGTCCCCTACCAACCTCCCTAACCCCAGGTACCCTACCAACCTCCCAAACCCCAGGTCCCCTACCAACCTCCCTAACCCCAGTACCCCTACCAATCTCCTTAACCCCAGGTCCCCTACCAACCTCCCTAACCCCAGGTCCCCTACCAACCTCCCTAACCCCAGGTCCCCTACCAACCTCCCTAACCCCAGGTCCCCTACCAACCTCCCTAACCCCAGGTCCCCTACCAACCTCCCTAACCCCAGGTCCCCTACCAATAATACCCCAGGTCCCCTACCAACCTCCCTAACCCCAGGTCCCCGACCCACCTCCCTAACCCCAGGTCCCCTACCAACCTCCCAAACCCCAGGTCCCCTACCAACCTCCCTAACCCCAGGTCCCCTACCACCTCCCTAACCCCAGGTCCCCTACCACCTCCCTAACCCCAGGTCCCCCACCAACCTCCCTAACCCCAGGTCCCCTACCAACCCCCCTAACCCCAGGTCCCCTACCAACCTCCCTAACCCCAGGTCCCCTACCAACCTCCCTAACCCCAGGTCCCCGACCCACCTCCCTAACCCCAGGTCCCCTACCAACCTCCCAAACCCCAGGTCCCCTACCAACCTCCCTAACCCCAGGTCCCCTACCACCTCCCTAACCCCAGGTCCCCTACCACCTCCATAACCCCAGGTCCCCTACCAACCTCCCTAACCCCAGGTCCCCTACCAACCCCCCTAACCCCAGGTTCCCTACCAACCTCCCTAACCCCAGGTCCCCTACCACCTCCCTAACCCCAGGTCCCCTACCAACCTCCGTTACCACAGGTCCCCTACCAACCTCCGTTTCCCCAGGTCCCCTACCAACCTCCCTTACCCCAGGTCCCCTACCAACCTCCCTAACCCCAGGTCCCCTACCAACCTCCCTAACCCCAGGTCCCCTACCACCTCCCTAACCCCAGGTCCCCTACCAACCTCCCTAACCCCAGGTCCCCTACCAACCCCTCTAACCCCAGGTTCCCTACCAACCTCCCTAACCCCAGGTACCTCAGGTCCCCTACCAACCTCCCACACCCCAGGTCCCCTACCAACCTCCCTAACCCCAGGTACCCTACCAACCTCCCAAACCCCAGGTCCCCTACCAACCTCCCTAACCCCAGTACCCCTACCGATCTCCTTAACCCCAGGTCCCCTACCAACCTCCCTAACCCCAGGTCCCCTACCAACCTCCCTAACCCCAGGTCCCCTACCAACCTCCCTAACCCCAGGTCCCCTACCAACCTCCCTAACCCCAGGTCCCCTACCAACCTCCCTAACCCCAGGTCCCCTACCAATAATACCCCAGGTCCCCTACCAACCTCCCTAACCCCAGGTCCCCGACCCACCTCCCTAACCCCAGGTCCCCTACCAACCTCCCAAACCCCAGGTCCCCTACCAACCTCCCTAACCCCAGGTCCCCTACCACCTCCCTAACCCCAGGTCCCCTACCACCTCCCTAACCCCAGGTCCCCCACCAACCTCCCTAACCCCAGGTCCCCTACCAACCCCCCTAACCCCAGGTCCCCTACCAACCTCCCTAACCCCAGGTCCCCTACCAACCTCCCTAACCCCAGGTCCCCGACCCACCTCCCTAACCCCAGGTCCCCTACCAACCTCCCAAACCCCAGGTCCCCTACCAACCTCCCTAACCCCAGGTCCCCTACCACCTCCCTAACCCCAGGTCCCCTACCACCTCCCTAACCCCAGGTCCCCTACCAACCTCCCTAACCCCAGGTCCCCTACCAACCCCCCTAACCCCAGGTCCCCTACCAACCTCCCTAACCCCAGGTCCCCTACCACCTCCCTAACCCCAGGTCCCCTACCAACCTCCGTTACCACAGGTCCCCTACCAACCTCCGTTACCCCAGGTCCCCTACCAACCTCCCTTACCCCAGGTCCCCTACCAACCTCCCTAACCCCAGGTCCCCTACCAACCTCCCTAACCCCAGGTCCCCTACCACCTCCCTAACCCCAGGTCCCCTACCAACCTCCCTAACCCCAGGTCCCCTACCAACCCCTCTAACCCCAGGTTCCCTACCAACCTCCCTAACCCCAGGTACCTCAGGTCCCCTACCAACCTCCCTAACCCCAGGTGCCCTACCAACCTCCCTAACCCCAGGTCCCCTACCAACCTCCCTAACCCCAGGTCCCCTACCACCTCCCAAACCCCAGGTCCCCTACCAACCTCCCTAACCCCAGGTCCCCTACCAACCTCCCTAACCCCAGGTCCCCTACCAACCTCCCTAACCCCAGGTCCCCTACCACCTCCCAAACCCCAGGTCCCCTACCAACCTCCCTAACCCCAGGTCCCCTACCAACCCCTCTAAATGTTTATGGTTAGGAATTAAATCAAAATGTTTAAGGCTAGGAATTAAATCAAAATGTTTAAGGCTAGGAATTAAATCAAAATGTTTAAGGCTAGGAATAAATCCGAATTTTAAGGCTAGGAATTAAATCCGAATAGTTAAGATAAGGATTCATGTTTTGAATAGTCTAAAATAAAAAATAATAACAATTTAAGGCTAGGAATTAAATCTGAATTTTTAAGGCTAGGAATTAAATCCAAATTTTTAAGGCTAGGAATTAAATCCGAATAGTTAAGGTAAGGATTCATGTTTTGAATAGTCTAAAACAAAAATACCTTTGTAATCAGAGGCAGATGCCCATCCCCCACAATGCCCTTGCAAAATGGAAACTCCTTGATTATAACAGTAAACACTGTTGCCACTAGTGGTCAGTTTCCACGGCAACTTCCGACATGGATGAACGTTGAATACTGACTTGTATCACGGGTGACCTGCCTGGGCATCCAATCCTAATACCAGGTCCCCGTTAACACAGCAATCAACCCCTCCAGCGTCCCTCCAAACATCTCATGTACCAACCAGTGCCAAAAACATCTCTGACACCAACACCCCAGAACCATCCACACTCACCTGGGTCCCAAAAGAGGAGTTCAGTCCTTTAAACCATCTCTGGCTCTGTGATTAGGACTTCAGGGGAGGATGAGAGAGAGGGGGCTGAGGGACGAGGAGGGAGGATGAGAGAGAGGGGGTTGAGGGACGAGGAGGGAGGATGAGAGAGAGGGGGATGAGGGAGGAGGAGGGAGGATGAGAGAGAGGGGGATGAGGGAGGAGGAGGGAGGATGAGAGAGAGGGGGAGAGGGAGAGGGGAGGGGAGGATGAGAGAGAGGGGGCTGAGGGACAGAGGGAGGGAGGATGAGAGAGAGGGGGAGGAGGGAGGAGGAGGGAGGATGAGAGAGAGGGGGAGGAGGGAGGAGGAGGAGGAGAGAGAGGGGATGAGGAGAAGGAGAGGATGAGAGAGAGGGGGATGAGGGAGAGGGAGGTAGGATGAGAGAGAGGGGCATGAGGGAGGAGGAGGGGAGGGATGAGAGAGCAGGGGGATGAGGGAGGATGAGAGAGGATGAGAGAGAGGGGGATGAGGGAGGATGAGAGAGAGGGGGATGAGGGAGAGGGAGGGAGGATGAGAGAGAGGGGGCTGAGGGACGAGGAGGGAGGATGAGAGAGAGGGGCATGAGGGAGGAGGAGGGAGGACGAGAGAGAGGGGAGGAGGGAGAAGGAGGGAGGATGAGGGGGAGGATGAGAGAGAGGGGGATGAGGGAGGAGGAGAGAGGATGAGAGAGAGGGGGATGAGGGAGAGGAGGGAGGATGAGGAGAGAGGATGAGAGAGGGGATGAGGAGGAGGAGGGAGGATGAGAGAGGGGATGAGGGAGAGGAGGGAGGATGAGAGAGAGGGGGATGAGGGGAGGAGGAGGGAGGATGAGAGAGAGGGGGAATGAGGGAGGATGGGAGGGAGGATGAGAGGAG